>NW_018229930.1:45464-54059 GCF_001263595.1 Phalaenopsis equestris | reverse complement strand
AAAAAGTCCTATATTACTTGATAACAATACGTATACTTGTGTAGTATCCCAATATAAATATATATAAATTAAAAAGTTAAATTCTTTTTTTTTCTTCAGAATCAAGTTTTTGGTTTTATTGTAAAATAAGGAAACATAAGTGAAAAATACCATCAATACTATTGTTATACTGTGCATAAGCATTAAGTATCCAAGGATCAAGTTTTTGGCGCCGTTGCCGGGGAAGAAAACTAAGTAAATTTCTATTACTAAAAAGTCTTATTTAAACTTTTAATATTGTATCTTATTTTCTATTTTTTATTTTTTTAATTTTATTTTATGTTAGTGTATGCGTAGTTCTGGTTCTGAAGGACTAGTGCCCTACAATTTTGAATTTTAAAGAAATATTAGAAAAATAAAAAAAAACCAAAAAAAAATTAAAAATCTTGAAAAATCCAATAAAATTACAGAAATGTCAAACCAAAATAATCAAAATGTTGAAATTAATTAAGAGTTTATATCTTTAAGAGATTGTGCCAACCCTACGGTAGATGAACTTCATTGTAGTATTCAAAAACCTACTGTATTGGCTAATTCATTTGAGCTTTAACCTGCTAATATCCAAATGGTATCAAATAATCCGTTATGGGGATCACCAACTGAAGATCTAAATTTACATCTTACCAATTTTCCAGAATTGTGTGCTACATTTAAATACGATGGTGTTTCAGATGATGCCATAAGACTTAGGTTATATCCTTTCTCACTAAGGGATAAAGCTAAGATGTGGTTGAATTTGTTAGCACCTGGATCTATCAGAACTTGGGGTGATTTAGCACAAAAATTCCTTACTAAATATTTTATTTGTCGAAGCCTTAGAAAAAATGTTAAGCTATATAAAGTTTATGAAGGATATTCTCAATAGGAAAAGGAAGTTTGAAGATAATGAGACTGTTGCACTTAGTGAGGAGTGCAGTGCTATAATTCAAAATAAACTTCGTGAAAAGCTAAAAGATCCTGGTAGCCTTAAAATTCCATGTGCAATAGGAGACAAATTTTATGGGAAAGCTTTATCAAATTTAGGAGCAAGCATCAACCTTATGTCATTATCAATATTTAAAAGATTGGAAATAAGAGAAATAACCCCTACTACTATAACTCTGCAATCAGGAGATCGTTCAATAACATATCCTAAAGGAGTCATAGAAGATGTCCTAGTGAAAGTGAATTAATTTATCTCTCTTGTTGATTTCATTGTGCTAGATCTGGAGGAAGATAAGGAGATACCTATCATTTTGGTGATAAATTTCCTAGCCATAGGAAAATTAATGATAGATGTGCAAAAAGGAGAATTAACTATGCGCGTCAATGATCAAACAATTAAATTTAATATTTCCAAGTCAATGCTACAAAAGGTAAAGATGATGAATGATATAGAATGGATGTTATAAGATATCTGAGAGAATGTCATTTCAAGACTATTTATGAAGAAAAAATCTGAAGAAAAAAATTTGTAACACGAGCAAGAAGAGGAAATAGATCAATGTGTAAACATGTTTAAGGAAGATTCAAGTTATGTTCAAGAAAGTTAAGTTTTGAAATTTTGGACACGATAGACAAAGACAAATCATTTACCTCCAAAACTTGAGTTGAAATTACTTCCTGAAGATTTAAAATATGCCTTTTTAGGAGATTTCTCTACTTTACCTGTTATAATTTCGTTGAAGTTAACAAAGGAAGAAGAAGAAAAGTTGATGAAAATTCTGAAAAATTTTAAGAAAGCCTTTCGATTGACAATTGCTGATATTAAATCCTGTTATGAAAGAAGTTGTTAAGAAAAAAAATTTTAAGTGGTTAGATGCTGGAATTATCTACCCTATTTCAGATAATGCATGGATTAGTCCAATTCACTGTGTTCCTATGAAAGGAAGAGTCACTGTAACTACAAATAAGCATAATGAGTTAATACCTACTAGACAAGTTACAGGGTGGTGAATATGCATCGATTATAGAAAATTAAATCTTGCCACTAGGAAAGATCATTTTCCACTACCCTTTTTAGATCAAATGTTGGATAGACTAGCTGGGCATAAATACTTTTGTTTTCTGTATGGAGGATCAAGAGAAAACAATATTTAACAGTCCTTATGGTACTTTTACTTTTAGAAGAATGCCCTTTGATTTATGTAATTCCCCTGCTACATTTCAAAGATGTATGATGTAAATTTTTTGTGACTTAATTGAAAAAGGGATTGACGTCCTTATGGATGACTTTTTCAGTGTTTGGAACTTCATTTGAATCATGTTTAGAACATTCATCTAAAGTTCTTAAGTGCTGTGAAGCTGTTATGAAGAAATAAATTTAGTCCTTAACTGGGAAAAATGTTAATTTATGGTAGCCGGAGGAATTGTATTAGGTCATCAAATATGAGAAAATAGTATGGAAGTAGATCCTGCTAAAATTCAATTGATCGCTAATTTATCTTATTCAACAAATGTAAGGGAAATTAGGAGTCTTTAAGGACATGTTTGATTCTACAGGCAATATATTAAGGACTTTTCTAAGATTGCAAAGCCTTTATGCCATTTACTAGAGATAGATGCAATTTTTTATTTTGATGAGGAATGCTTAAAAGCTTTTAAATTATTAAAAGAAAAATTAATTACTACACTAATTATAGTTTCGCCAAATTGGGAAAAACCTTTTGAACTTATGTGTGATGCAAGTGAATATCCTATTGGAGTTGTTTTAGGACAATGATATGATAAAATTTTCAAAGTTACTTACTATGCTAGTAAAACTCTTAATGAAACTTAAATTAATTTTACAACAACTCAAAAAGAGTTATTAGCAATAGTGTATTCCTTTGATAATTTTAGATCATATTTGATTGGATTTTATTGACCTACAATTTTTAGAGATGTTAATGCTTATATCAAAACTTGTGATAGATGTCAAAGAGTAGGCAATATTTCTAAAAGAAATGAGAGGCCCCTCAATTATATGCTAGAAGTTGAAATATTTGATGTTTGGGGATTAAATTTCATGGGACCATTTATACCATCCTTCGGAAATTTATATATTCTGTTAGCAGTAGACTATGTATCCAAATGGATAGAAGCTGTTGCTTTACCTCGATGTGATGCTCAAAGTGTTGCAAATTTTTTGAAAAATAATATATTTTGTAGATTTGGGATGCCGAGAGTTATCATTATTGATGGGGGAAGTCATTTTAGAAATGCCGTTATGGAGAAGTTATTAAAGAAATAACATATAAATCATAAGATTGCTACTGCTTATCATTCTCACACAAGTGGTTTGCTGAATTATCCAATCAGGAAATTAAAAGAATTATGAAAAAAAGTGTGAATCCAACAAAAATGGATTGGTCGGTCAAACTTAAGTATGCTTTGTGGGCTTATAGGACTGCATATAGAACTCCTACAAGAATTTCCCCATAGAGGCTAATACTTGAGAAAGCTTGTCACTTACCAGTTGAACATAAGCATAAAGCATATTAGGCTATTAAAGAGTTCAATTATAACTTAAAAGATGTTGGTGATAAAAGATTGTTACAATTAAATGAGCTTGAAGAGATAAGGAATGAATTTTATGAGGGTGCTAAGATTTATAAAGAAAAAATGAAAATGTGGCATGATCGAAAGATTCTAACTAAAAATTTCTAGCCAGGGCAACAAGTTTTACTGTATAATACAATGTTAAGATTATTTTCAGGCAAACTTAAGTCTAGGTGGATGGGCATATATGTTGTGTTAAAAGTTTATCCTTATGGAGCTGTGGATATTAAAGATCCTAATTATGAGAAAATTTTTAAAGTGAATGGACATAGATTGAAACCTTATTATATAGCTGCATATAGAACTCCTATAGGAATGTCCCCATATAGGCTAATATTTGGGAAAGCTTCTCACTTACCAGTTGAACTTGAGCATAAATCATATTGGGCTATTTAAGAGTTCAATTATAATTTAAAAGATGCTGGTGAGAAAAGATTGTTACAATTAAATGAGCTTGAAGAGATAAGGAATGAATCTTATGGGAGTGCTAAGAATTATAAAGAAAAGATGAAAATGTGGCATGATCGAAAGATTCTTACTAAGAATTTTCAGTCAGGGTAACAAGTTTTGCTATATAATGCAAGGTTAAGATTATTTCCAGGCAAACTTAAGTCTAGGTGGACGGGCCCATTTGTTGTGATAAAAGTTTATCCTTATGGAGCTGTGGATATTAAAGATCCTAATTATGAGAAAATTTTTAAAGTGAATGGACATAGACTGAAACCTTATTATATACGGGATCAACATAAATATAATGATGGAATAATGTTGGGTCAACCAGAATGAGCACTGGTTACGTCGTGCTGACGATGTAAAACCAAGCGCTTTATGGGAGACAACCGATAGTTATCAGTGTGTGTTTGCTTTAATTATTGTTTTGAGTCTGATTAAGAAATTTGAGGTAGTATATTTGAATTTATTATGTGCTAGTAATGATTTTTAGACTTTATATTGTAACATAGACATGTTAGAATAAGAATTTGGGCGTTAAGTTGATTGGTGCAAAAAATGTGCACTGGCGCTTAAGTACAGTAGTTTAATCACATGTGCAAATTTCGATTTCTATAAGGTATAACTGCAATTCAGTTGGAATAAACGTGTCTTGGTAGTTTCTAGTCGTGCCTAGAAGTTATGAGGGGAAACTAGGCTTATAAATAGAAGGGGTTTGTGAAGGAATTTCACCCCAGATTATTTTTAGCCCTAAAAGCCTAAGAAAGAGAGAGATTTAGAGAAAATGTCTTCATGGGAGATGGATTTGAAGAAGAAGGAAGAAGCCATGAAGAAGAAGTTCATTAGTCAAAGTGCATAGAAGATGTAAAATGGTTTCTTAGCCGTTAGTATTAAAGGAATATCAGAGAAGATCAACAAGATGGAGAATACTACATCTGTATTAGAGACTAAGGTACTTGAATTGCATGCTCATCTAGAACATATTGGGTGGCAACTTAAGATGCAATTCGACTATACCAATTATATAAAGGAAGCGGATAAGGTGATGTTACTTAAGTAAAAGTAGATCAAAGATGATATTATTAGAGCTCTTTACCACCGTCCGTTTTATCAACTCTATATTCCTGGAGAGACTACTGAAAGACAAGAATTTGTTCCTTTTAATGAATGTTCCTTTAATTTGTTCCTTTTAATGAAGAGTGGCATTAAGTTAAGTATTAGGAATTGTGTGTTTGGAGTCATGTTTTTAAGTGTGTTAGTGTTTATATATTGTGTTTAGTGTTTGTTTCACTTATGTGTTTACTGTAAAATGTGTTAAGTGTCTTGTACTTAGGAAACTTTTCTCATCCAAGACTATCTGGAGAGAGAACTAAGTGTCAAATGTGTTTGTACTTGTTTGTGAATTAATCTAAGTTTGTTTTATGAAAATTTGTACTATTTTTAGCCTCGAATTGAATTAATTATTATGAAGAATTTTGAGAGAGTATTATGAGAATTGAATTAATTATTATGAAGAATTTTGAGAGAGAAGGGAGTTATATGAAGTAAAAATAGTCATTTAAGTACTATGAGACCATTTAGAGGTGGTTTACTTTGGCTAATAGTGCATTTTACTCGAAATTAAAAATTTCAAAAATTGTGCATTGGCGCCTATGCGCCACATATCGCGTTTAAGCGCTAGCCAACCAGAGAGGCAGGCGCCTAAGTGCCACTTACCCGCGCTTAAGCATCAGTTCACAAACGATTAAAAGTGAATTTTAAGTTTGAAAATACCATTTTTAACACCTCCTATCATCCTCCCCAACTCAGATTTGCAATTTTGAGGGCTAGAGCAAGTGGAATTTGAAGATTTCTTGGTGGAATTGAGTGAGATTTGCTAGATCCAAGTTCCTTAAGGTAAGAGTTTTACTACTATGCAAAAAATTTGGATTTTCACCATATATTTTAATCACATTTGGAAGATTTTAAAAAATTACTATTCATGGTGAAAAGTGAAGAAAATTATATGGAAATTGCTTGGGAAGTTTAGTTAGTGCTTTTGGAAGTTTAGTTAGTGCTTTTAGAAGTTTAGTTTAGTGATTTAAACTTGATTTTTAAAGTTATTTTTGGAATTTATCAAATTTGTAGAATGTCACCAAGAATTAAAAGGAGTAGAGGAAAGAGCCCTTTCGATTCGAGCAAATTTGTCAGTTTGAAAGTTCAGGATCAATATACTGACGGATAAATATACTGACGCTCTACAGTCACGAAAATTGATTCATGAGCGATGTTTAAAGAGTCTATGTGGAGAGGTAGAAGACCTGATAGTCCGCCAACAGTGGGAACAGTTTCTGTTGTCGCAGTGATACGCAGTGATATCTGTTGTGAGGGAGTTTTATGTAAATCTCCCAGAGGCTGAAGAAGGCTGAAGACGATCAAGTTATGGTTAGAGGGAAGTTAATACCTTTTAATACGGAGGTAATCAACTTGTTTTATCATTTACCATCGGAGACTTTATGTTTTTATGTAAATTATAGTCCTACTGAAGCGGAGTTAGATGAGATTATTTCATATTTGACTATTAGGAGAGGACTTTGGAAGATTACCAATGAGAGGAGAGTAAATTTCCCAACTTCAAAGTTATGTGCACTTTCGAAGGCCTGACACTATTTCATTTCTGCTCGTCTGCTTCCGACCAATCATCTCAGTGAAGTGACCAGAGAGAGAACAACGTTGAATTATTGGATTTAGGAGGGAAAGCCCATCAACATAGGGGCTTTGATTTATCGCACAATCATCAGTTCAGCTACTTCTGCTACTACTGCAGTTATGAGATTTTCTTCCTTGATATTTTAATTATGCGAGCAGGCTGGAGTGAAGTATGATAGTTGGGAGGAAATTCTGTTACCTTTAAAGCCCATCACGAAGGTGAATGTCAAGACTTATTATGAGCATTCGATTTTGGCTGGAGAGGAGGATTTTTTAGGACCTATGGATTAGAGACGTCTGCTGCATCTACCTCTACTGCATCTTCATCTAGACCATCTACTTCTCATGCTTCTACATCTAAAGGTGATATCAAGACTCATGATGAGTTATTGCAGAAGATGCTGGACAATATCAATCTTACCGTTAATAAGGTACAAAATTTAGAACGTTTTGCAGATCATACTAATAGTTATAATAGAATGAAGACTAAAGACATAGTGATTATGAGGAGAAATTTCACTCTTCTTTGGAGAGCCTCATTAGGGGTAACCAATGAGTGCAATTTCCTCCATATCCTAGATATCTTGATTATGAGCTTGCAGAAAAATGGTACTGTAGTAATTTTGAGGATGAATAGTAGAGCTGAGAGATTCATTTTATGGTTGTAATATGATGTGAACTATGTGGTCTGAGCCTACTACATTTGCATCTGTATGTTGTTTTGGGACTATGTTTTGTATTGTGTTTTGAATTTTTTATTTTCTATTGTTGTGATTATTGTGTTAGATAATATTTTATTTTTAAATTTTAGTGTGGTGGCTGTTGTTTTGTTTTTAGTACTGTGATTTAGTTAGTTTAGAACTTTTAGAACTTAACAATCTATTATAAAGTAGAAAATCTTGCTAGCTTAGATCTTAAACTTGAAATTTAGAAACTGCTGCCCTACATTTTTCTTTTGTCATGTTAGTGTGTTATTTGCTTTTATACCCGCTGCTTAGAAGTCTATTGAATCTCTACATGTTAAAATAAAATAAAATATAGAAAATTTGATCAAAAAAAAATTTTAATTTTACTCATGTCTTTAGTTTTATACTTGTATAATTAAGATGTAAAAATTCCTGTTAGTATGTTATATCAGTTTTCATTTCCTGCCTATATAATTATGTAATGCTAGGTTTAATCTGTTCAAAATTTAAGTTTGGGGGATGAAAAATATTTTCAAAATTGGAATTTTATTTGTTCTCAAATGTACTACAAGTGAATTTAAATTTAAAAGAAAAATTGATTATGTATATGAAGTTATATTAGGGAAGTAAAATTTTATTTTAGAAATGAGTAAGAAAATTTAGTTAAAATTTTAAGTAATGAAGAAAAACTTTAAGTTAGAAAATTTTAGTATAGAAAATGATTAATATAAGTGACTATCTTTAGTAAGAATAATTGTATTTTTAATAAATTTAGATAATTTAGACTTTATTCTTAATACTTAGATTTCTTTTATTAAAATGATTTTCAAAACTATTATTATATCTATAAGTAAAAGTTTTATATCAACACTTTACTTTAATAAAGGAGAAGTGGAATTCAAAATCATTAAAGGCCTATCCAGATATAGTAATCCTTGCCTAAAAAAGAAAAAGAAGAAGAAAAAGAAAAAGAAAAGAAAAAGAAAAGAAAAGAAAAGAAAAGAATTGTAAGGGAGGAGAAGCTTGAGGATTAGTGCCTAATTAAAAGTTGGTTCAACATTTGATCTTTTTAAAGTATAAGACTTGCTAAATTATAAGGCTTATAAATATAATATAGTAAGTAAAATTATTTTTAATAAAAATTTTTAAGTAGAGAAAATAAAAGAACTAAAATCTAAATTTAGAGAACTTACAATATTTCTGAATTAGATAG
>NW_018229930.1:44367-45426 GCF_001263595.1 Phalaenopsis equestris | reverse complement strand
ACTCATATACATATCATACATATTTGGTTTTTAAAGATTAAAGTGTCACTTGAGGACAATTAACATTTTAAGTTTGGGGGATTTTGATACACCTAAAATATATAGTGCTTTTAGACACATTTTTATACCTATTTTTGAGATATTGCACTTTAGTGGAAGGTATTTTTGTGTTTTTTTTGTAGATACAAGTAAAAATGGAAAAATGCTTAAAGGGGTTAAAAAGGATCAAATTTGAAGTAAAAAAGGTGAAAAATTGTGCAAAAAAGTTTTGACGCCTAAGCGCCAGATCCTGCTCCGGCGCTTTAGTGCCGGTTAAACAGAGAAGGCCGCGTCTAAGCGCCGAGACCCCACGCTTAAGCGCCAGTAGCAGTTACTAGACGAGTAAAATTGGTTTTCACAAATTTCAAAGAGATTTTTGAGGCACCCATTGGCTTATATTTATTCTTTTTATTATTTTATTTTGAGTGATTGTAAAAGAGAAGAGATTCAAAAGAATTTCAAGATTTTGGTGGAGAATCAAGACACATTTTGAAGAGATCCCAAGGCACCTCTTGGAAAACTATAAAAGAAAGAAGAGAGGACTTAGAAAAGAGTCCTGAAAATATTGACAAGTTTTGAAAGTTCTTTTGTGGGGAGTTAGTTCGGAGATTTTCAGAAACCACTTTTCTTATTTACTTTTTGTTATTTTGTTTTGAGTGATTGTAAAAGAGAAGAGATTCAAAGGAACTTCAAGAGTTTGGTGGAGGACTTGAGATAAGTTTTTATCTTTTTGTTTTAGACTACTTTTAGTTTTAATTAGGACTTGTTGTTGCTTTGACAATGATTTCTTCTTTTAAACTAAAGTGTGGTTTTGTTTTTTCCATGGATTCTGCATAGTTTTCTTTATCTTTTTTCTTAAATGATAAGTAATTAAGTTTTGGATGGAAGTTGTGGAGAGTATTTATCTTTAATGTTGGAAGAAGTTGTGATGATTTAAATCCATGCACTTCATTTACTTCTTGATTTGGCCAATCCAGATGTTAAAATTTATTGTGAGAACATGTAAGAACCGAGATGGTA
>NW_018229930.1:41455-44348 GCF_001263595.1 Phalaenopsis equestris | reverse complement strand
TACGAGAATGTTAGCCCTTAGGTGGAGGGAATCGAGGGAACTCTAGAGTGAGAGCTAGTATCTTCCCTGCCTAGCTGGTCTTCAAAACTATTCAAACTTTAAATTAGCCAATGTTCTTTATAGCATATCTAGTAAGCGTAAAGAATATTATTGCTCCTATTTGGCACAACACAATTTGCATACTTCCACAACATAATTCCTATACTTATTACTGATTCATGATAAGAAGAAAGATATTTTCATACTAAATGCTTTTCTTCTACAAAAACTTTAGTTATCTTTTTAGTTGTTACTCTTTCGTTAAAATATCAAAAATACCAAAAATTATTAAATTTTAAATTCCTACAAAAATCATTTTTAGTTTAAGTAATTATCTTTTTAAAAATAGAAAAACTTTCTAAAATGTGCATATTGCATAATCTTCACGGTGGGTTCAATATTCAGGTCTTAATAAAAAAATCATATATTATTTTATAATGATATGTATACTTACGTAGTATCCCAACATAAATTTATATAAATTAAAAAGTTAAATTCTTATTTTAAGAATCAAGTTTTTGTTTTTGTTGCAAAATAAACAAACATAAGTGAAAAATACCATCAGAACTATTGTTATACTATGCATAAGCATTAAGTATCTAGGGATCATTTCTCCACCTTAAAATGTAATCAACCAAAGTCTCGTTGGGCTTTTTTTTTCCATCAAGAGCTCTCCTATAGAGACATGGTGTTGCGCTACGACAAATCTTTTCACAAATAATTGTTCCAACTCAGCAAATGTCTTAACTGATCCGTTGGGCAAATCAACATACAAATCGAAAGCAATCCCTGACAGGCTGCTGACAAACTGTTGGAAGAGTAAAGTTTTGCTATTTTTTGTGTTGCCACTACTAGCTCGGAAGTGTGCTATATGTTATTTAGGATTTTCAGCCCATCAAATATCTTAAAGTTTGAGACCACGAAACCCTTGGGGAAGGGTATGACATCGAATTCTTTTGGGTAAGGTCTACACTTTAAAACCAACGCACCACCCTTAGATTGGGTTAAGGCCTCCCAAATTTGCTCCACCATTTGCTTAAATTCCTTCTCCAACATGGCGCTTGATGGAGAATCCTTCTTCGGTTGTTCATCCATGTTTGTTGAGGCAACTTCTCTTCTTTCATCTGTAATATGTATAATTTTTGGTTGGTTGACCTCTGGAGAAGATAACTGTGGGGGTTGAGATTATCCTTGAATTTTGGCCAGGGCAGTCATGGCTGAGGCCATCTCTTCTATTATTTTCTCTAGTTGGTTGACTTGCTCATCCCTTAAGAGGCTCATCCCTTAGGAGGACAGCCCTACGCAGCTCATATACAGCACAGCACCTATCCTGCGTTCTCTTCGATGAGAGGTTGAGCCTCACACATAGATGTAGCGGCTTTGGTTTCAATGACATGAACGTCCATGAAATCTTCTTCGAGGTAATCAATATAGTCAAAGTCTTCATCATCATCAATAGAGACTCCATGTTCCCGAGCCAAATCGAAAATCTTGACCCTGAGCTTTTCAACTTTTTCTTCAATTATTGATTCTTGAATTGCCTTAAGATCTGGAGGACCTTGCTGGACCTCCTCCTCTTATTCTTCCATCTCGGTGGCAATTGCTGCGATAATGTCAGATACTTCAGACCCTGGCTTCATTCCACGATCTTCCCTTGCAGGCTCCCTGGACTGTATCTATACAGCGATCTTGGGTATCCACACTTGTTTCATTTATGATGACGTCTCAGGATGGAGTGTCCTAGCAAAAACATTGGTAAGTCGAGGAAAAGTATGCTCCCTATGGTGCAGACCGACTACAGTACTGGGTAATCTTTTCATCTTTTCCTTTAGAATTTTAGGAATGTCTTTATAATGGGTGATTGGCAGAATTCTTGGACTCAGTCTTGACTTAATCGGTCGACGCCCTGTGGTCCTGTTAGCGGTAAAAGCTATGACGATAATAGCACAGTCGACTCTGCTTCCTACGCGGAACAAGAAGGGAATATGGGTGACAACGACTTTATATATGCTTAAAAATATAAGTATTTATTACTGTTGCTAAAAGATTGAATTCCTCACCAGCTGGACCAAAAACTTAATAACAGTTATAGATTCGATAAAGATATATGTATAAAATATTCAATAATTGTAAAGTCACACTTATCAATGCAAGTATACGTATCGCTCAAGTAATATAGGGCTAATGGAGTCCTAGATATCGATCCCACAGGAAGTAATATTAGAACTACAAACTAAGATTTTAGAAAAGCAATACTTAATCATAATAATAGAATTCAAATTACTTATCTGTCACTAATCGGCAATTGAAATAAATATGTAATTTTAATAACTCTTAAATAACTAATTATACTAATAAGGTTTTTAATGTGATATTCAATATATATAAGAAAGCATCCTTCTTGAAAGCATCCTTCTTCTTGTCAAGAAATTATTGTGAATGGATAAAGTGAATTAGTTCTAATTTTATTATGCCACATAGGAGAATACTTATTCTTTACCCTTTGGTCCAGGCATAAAGAACATTGACTAATCCTACACTTGTTTACTGAATCTGCGGCTAGGCTGGGAGGATACCGGCTCTCACTTTGGAGCTCCCATGCTCTCCTTTCCTGAGAGCTAACATCTACACTTCAGCACCCAAACAATAGGACCGAATTGGGGATTTTAGTCTGTCACTCTAAAATCTCCAATTCTACGCCCGATAATTTTATTTCCTTATTTATTTGCAGCCAACTTCCAAGGGCTTTGACCTCCCTGAATCTTGGATGTAATCTTCACTTTAGTTGTAAAACTAAACATATTTTAATAAATCAATTGGCCTAATTGAAAGTAAATTAAGATCGAAGTGAAAA
>NW_018229930.1:40148-41409 GCF_001263595.1 Phalaenopsis equestris | reverse complement strand
ATTTCACATATATAAAAGCAAAGTCATACAAACTACAACAAGTAAATAAACTTATCTATAATTTCTCCCCAAGCAAACTCCTCAAAGTTCCTTTGAATCTCTTCCTTTCTTTACAAAACACAAAATTCGTCTTCAAAGTGGCAAGGAGGAAGAAATCTTTCACTTTCCCTCCACTCTTACAATCTCTCGAAGAATTTCTCACAATTTTGACACACTAGTAAATTCTCTATATACTAATGGAATCTATCTAACCTCCAGGACCTTTCTAACATCCAGGACCTTTTTAATTTTTGGCCAAAATCTTCTTTTAAAGTTGTGGATGAGTTTTCCCAAGAGTTGCTTAAGCACCCCTGCAAAATTCGTCCTCATCCAATGCATTTTTGGACATAACTTCGAGCTCGCAATCGGCAGGCCTTCTAAATGAATTAAATTTGGAGTCTAAGGAAAAATCCACCATTGGCGCCCTACTTCAAATCTTCACATTTTGATCCTTTTCCCTCCAAATTCGCTCCTTTTTGTATCTTTTTGCTCCAATGACCCTAATTCATCATTCCTGCAACAAAACATCAAAAATACCTTTCTTTAAAGTGCAATATCATCATAAACAATATAAAATAAGTATGAAAATCTCAACATATTTTCCTCTGGTTAACTATCCAATCGGGAAATTTAAAGAATTATGGAAAAATCTGTGAATCCAACAAAAATGGATTGTTCAGTCAAACTTGACTATGCTTCGTGGGCTTATAGGACTGCATACAGAACTCCTATAGAAATGTCCCCATATAGGCTATAGATAAATATTATAGTGAGATTTTTAGAAAAAAATCAAGTAATTAAATTAACTCTGTAGCTACAAGATTATCTAGTCATCAAGTTTAAGAGTTCTAGTCTTCTATTCATTTCAAGAATGACTATATGTTGTCATATTAAGTCACTTAGAATTTTCAGATGATAGGAACTTCATGAGAACACTACTAGTAAAAGATCTAATCCATAAAAATAAGTTGAAGAATGTATTTAGGTTCTCCCTTTAGGTAGGTCAAGTGAAGCCAATTTTTGATTAGGCATATCCTCAAGCTTTTCCTCCCTTTCATATTTTTTTTCTTTCTTTTCTCTTTCTCATTTGGATTGCTTTCAATCCTATATATTTTTCTTTTCTTTTCAGGGATTGTTGTCAATCCTTAATTTTTCCTTTTTTAAGTGAGGATTACTATATTTGGATAGTCTTTAATGATTTTGAACATCACCTTTCTTTCCC
>NW_018229930.1:37199-40039 GCF_001263595.1 Phalaenopsis equestris | reverse complement strand
TTACTATATCTAGATAGCCTTTAATGATTTTGAACATCACCTTTCTATCCCTAAATTTGAAACTCAAAGCAATCCCTTACCTTATAAATATTTCATAGATTTTACATCATTGAGCCCCAATCTTTTCTTCTCAAATGAATTTCCAGATTCTTAACACCTCAAAAAATAGTTTCCTTTACTTTAAATAGTTAACTATAGTCTTATTCTTATCTACTAAATATCTTAATCTACAAAATTAATTTTCATTATAAAAATATTTCTTTAAATCTACCATAATATTTAAATAGCTACAAAATATAGTTACCTAAATTAAATTCACTATATAAAATCATATTAACAACTTTTGAAAATATTTAAATGGAGGACATCTAATAGTTAATTTTTTTCTTCCCTCCCCCAAACTTAAATTTTTCAATATAAAATGATACTGGTGGAAAGAAAAACTCTAAATAGAAATCATACCTCAGTATTTTAGGCATTTTCATCATTCTGAAATTTTTGCAATCCTTATTAAAATTTCTACTTCACCTGGTCTATAACATTAGGAGCTTTTTACACATATAAATCATCAGAGAAATTGTTGGGTAATGAAATTTTGAAATAAGTACAAAACTAAAGCATTAAGCAAACACAATAATTCACTAACATAACCACAATACTAAACAAAAAAATTACAATTAAAATGCAAAATAAAAATCACATTACAATACAATTCACGAAGTACTAATCAACATTCATTATACTACACATGAAAATTTTAACTACCACATTAACTTTATAACAAAAATTAAAAATTATCTAAGTACAACATAATAATAAAAGTTCAAACAAACATTTGTTTCTATTACAAAAATTACAAACATAAAGTATAAGTACATCAATTACATTCAGATATCAAAATCCTAAACTATGTCTTCGTCTCCTTAATCAGCAGGTGGATTGGGTTGATACGGAGTATATCGAGGGCACTCAGGAAAAGTAACATCAGGCTCACCTTTGTAGTATCAGGCTTGAGCTTCATAATAGGCTATCTCAAAATTTGAATGCCTCTGCAGGTACTCACTATCATAATCATATCGACATTCTAAACCTCTAGTCCTTTCATTTATTAACTCTATACTCTTTTGCTGCAAGGTCAACTCATTCATCAAATCAGTCAGAGTAGGGGAGCTAGAAGAAGGAAGGTCATAACTTGTAGAGGAGACATCTCTACTAGTAGAGGGTTCTTGACTCCTACTTCCAGTACTCCATTTTTCATTGGATTCATAAGTTTTTAAATTAGCTTTACTAATGGGTTTCATAGGGTAAACCCATTCCTCATCACCTCCAGCTTCCACTCCAGAAAGTCGACAAAGTGCATAAATAAGGCCAGGATGTCTTAGACCTCCACTTGTTTCACTCTTTGTCGTAGTCAATATAATCTTAAAAATAATCCTCCCCACATTTATATTTCTGTTGTTTTGAATAAAGAAATTCAGAATAGCTCTATCTCTAGTTACCTCACTATGGTGATAAGTCGGTAACAGAGTAGAGGAAATAAAATAGTGTCACGCTTTAGAGGTGGCATTTAACATGAAAGCAAAAAAATTTACCCGTTCTTGTTGCTTAATCTTCCACATTCATTTCCCATCAGTGAGAAAGTTAATCAAATCATTCAAAGGGCCTTCCATCGTACTGAAGGTTTCATAGTGGCAGTTGTAATAGTATGGGACCTCATAAAAGTTGTTAATGCGGGCGACATTGAATTCAACAGGAAATCCCCGCACTTGAACGATTCTATCTTCAGAATATAACACATTGGCATAGAATTCTTTCACAATATTTGCAGCAGGTTTATTGGTGGTGTAACAAAAGTTTTCCCACCTCCGCTCGGTAATAACTCTTTCGCAAAATTCTTTCACAACATTTGATTCCTTCAAATACTGAAGTGAATCTTGATTGAGCTTTCACATTGACAAAGCGAGACTCATCGAACTCAAGTTGTCTCTTTTATCGTGGAGTCATTTCAATCTAATCACAATTATAGAAAAATTCCAAAATATACTTCAAATATGCAAATAATGCCTTCCAAGAGTAATTCTAAGAAATTAACACTAAGTTCCATGAATTTCTTCCCAATATTTTCTTCACATTCTCAGATTTTTCGGATCTCCTCAATGTGGAAGAAATTCATGGTGAAAATCAAATATTTTTAGTTTGGAGTGAAGCTGTTACCTAGAGATGATCAAATCTGGTGTCTAAATGCCTTGAAATCGCCTCCCAATCCAAGATCTCTCGAGCCCTAGGTCAAAAATTGCATTTTCAGAGAAAGGGGATGATGAATAGTGGAGGTTGACTAGTGAAAATCGCGGTTAAGGGTGTTTTTTTGGGATCTCATCGTCGGCGGGGTCTTCTGCGCCGTCGGTACGCTCTATTGAAATTATATCCTAAGTCTCGAGAAAAGTCCACTATCGGCGGCGTCGAGGGCGTCGTCGGCGGGCTCTATTGAAATGGTTTAATTCTCAAATTTTTACAATTTCGATCAATTTCAAGCCTCAACCAAATCCATTCAATCATTATAGACATAATTTTAAGTGATTAAATGATGTACTTATCACAAATAAACTTCCACAACACAGAACATCAAAATTCCAAGAGTTACAATATACGTTACATAACACACCTTAGTTTGGTATTTTCTCAACCTTAATACATTAATTCAATGTCGCAATCCAAGCGACAACACTCAAAACTCTGAAAACAAAACATCCTATGCTTAGTCTCAACTATACAGAGATCTAAAAGCATAATTCTAAAGCAAAACAAATGCAAAGTTCAAATCAAATTACATACATAGACAG
>NW_018229930.1:30236-37149 GCF_001263595.1 Phalaenopsis equestris | reverse complement strand
CTCTGAGATCACCCATTGATTGCACATGAACGAAGAGGTTATAGAAGTGTCGGTATGGAAATTCATTAAAATCCTCTTCTATCAATTTCATCCTACTCATCAGTCGTATCAAACTGTCTTCTATATGTCCATAGTGAGAAAAATGTTCTTTCATCCTCCAGTCTAGATGATCGAAGAAATCAGAGATATTATTAATTGCATTCATGACATTTTGCACCTCCTTCTCCAATTTCTTGATTCTACGCAGGATCACCAGAGTCTTGTTCGGAACTAAAGGTTGGATAGGCAGTGAACTCTGAGATGATTGATCTATCAATCCACCATAATAATCATATCATTTTCATCTTCATATGCAGGGAATCTCTCAGTTGGGTCCAAAGGCTTCCAAGGTAGAATTACCTTTTCCCAATTTTCATAGGATACTTGGAATTGACTGCAAAGTGAGAAAATTATGGAAGGGCGTCCAAGCCCATAAGTTGATCCATGAATGATCAGGCCCAAAATCGACATCACAATTATTGATCCAATATCGATCGACAGTCCCATTTGGATGCAGTAATTCAGAATAGCACTTTCTTTAGAAACTTTACCAATCTTCATTGTCAGTAATAGTTTTGTAGAAATGAAGAAGTGTCAGTGTTTTGAAACGGGATTTAACAGTGTTGCAGAAAAACTAACATACCAGTTTTCTCTCATTTCCCAGTCTTCAGTTTCTTCCATTAAATATTGGTAAATCTCATTCATCTGGTTTCTTTTTGGGATGAAATTGGAATAATGGCAGATAGGAACGTTATCGATCATATATAATTCATTGATCCATGCAGGAGTAAAAGTTATCCATCTACCTCGCACATAGACGACTCCCTAGTACATAGCGCACATAGACGACTCCCTAGTTGATTCCATGCAAATTTGCATAAAATTCCTTCACCACAAGAACAACCACGACGGCGGTAGTATAACACAGTACTCCCAATCTTCAATTGATTCCTCATTATACTGACAAAATGAGATAATATTGTTTCTAAGTTTAATTGTCCTTGAAGGTGGAAAATACTTAGCTATGAATTTCTTAGTTAACTCCTCCCAATTTTTAATAGAGCCAGGTGCTAATGAGTATAACCACAATTTAGTCTTCTCCCTTAGTGAGAAAGGAAAAAGCCTTAGTCTAACATCATAGTCTGACATGCCGTTATGACAAAATGTAGCACAAAGTTCTAGAAAATTGGATAAGTGCAAATAGGGACCCTCCGAAGAAGTTCCCCTAAACTGGTTATTCTGCACCAGTTGGATAATTGCTAGATTTAATTCAAAGGAGTCAGCTTCTATGACAGGGGTTTGTATACTTGAGTGAATTTTATCTGTCGTAGGATTTACATAATCCCTCAATGATTTATGATGATTTTTCAAGTTATTATTTTGAATTTTTTTCCATTTTCATCTCTTATTTTTCAAGTCCTTCATGTTTTTTGATTTCTTTCTTTTTTTTTAACTCGGGATCTTAAGACACAAGTCCTGCAGATCCTTTATTTTGCATATGCAACACAACAAACAATACATTAACAATTAAATAAATAAAATAAAAAATATATTCAACACAATAAAACATTTTTACAAACACCATGCTTTTCTCACAAGAAGATTTTTTTATAACACTTTTCATACAAAAAACACTTTTCACACAAAAACAGTTTTTACGCACTATAGTTTTCCAAGTCTAAGCTTAATTAATTCAACTAAAATTTTCTTAATAATCAAGATCAACCGTTACGATCCCCAGAAACGACGCCAAAAACTTGATCTCGATATTTTTTATATGTAAGGATTTATGAAATTGACACCACTACTTGAAGATTTTAATCCTCGATAATGGCACCAAAAACTTGATCCCAAGCTTGATCCCAATCAAAGTATTATTTCAATTATATTTGCAAGGATTCTACGCAAGTATACGTATCGTTATCAAATAATATAGGGCTTTCTGATTAAGCCCCGAAAATCAATCACACGGAGATCGAGGTTAATCACGACGGCTTTTAAGAGAAGTTCTAGCCTAGAATAACACGCCCTAGCTTGGAAGATCCATAAAAGGTTTGATTTTGATTATATCTTACAATTATCACTACAATACTACTTCTAATCCTAAACTAAAATACTTAGTGAAAATATAAAAGTGAGTTTTAATATATTAAAAGTACCCTTTCTGTAAAATGAAATTAGTGTCATGCGTAAAAGTAAAAAAAGAAGCAAGAGAGATTGTGAAAAATAGGAGCAATTATATTCTTTACCCTTACTAGAGATTCTATAAAGAACATTGGTTAATCTAAAATTTGAATAGTTCTGAAAACGGGCTAGGCAGGGAAGATACCAGCTCTCACTCTAGAGTTCCCTCTTATCCATCTACCTGGAGGCTAACATCTCGCATCAAAACCTAAAATAATAGACCAAATTAGGGGGCTTTAGCCTGTCACTCTAAAGTCCTCTAATTCTACACCCTTTAAATATTATTTACCTATTTATTTGCACTCAACTATATGGACTACATTCTCATCCATACAATCTCATGTGATTCTACTACAGTTGATTGAGACAACACCATCCCGGATCTTACATGTTCTCACAACAGATTTTAACATGAAAGTTGATCAATTTTACATGTGAATGAAGAACAAAGTAAAATCATCACAATATATTATCACTCTTTTAAATTATATATCCTACACATGCATACTAATCCATTGTAAGAGGGAAGAGTAAAGAAAACTACTCATTACATATGGAGAAACAACAAGAACTTTTCATTGAACAAGTCTTTGGAACCATACAAACAAAGTACTAAATTCAAATCAAAATATAATAAAAATACATATCTTTGATATAAATCAAACTCTCTTTGTATAGCAAAAGCAATCTCCTTACAATCCTCTCCAAGAACAAAGTGAAAAGAAAAGAAGAAATTCTCACACTCTCTCTTTCTCTCTCACCTTGCCGCCCCATTTGGGGCTCACACCCAAGCCTTATTCCTCTTCTCCAAGTATTCTTCTCCTCTTCTAATTGATTCAAGAGTTCAAGAGATATTTTAAAAAATTTCCAAGCCTTTTTTTATAATTTCCCAAAATATTCTTAAGCGTCTCTTCAAAACTGTCCAAATTCAATGAATCTTCCAAAAGGTGCCTGAAGTGCCTCTTCAAAACACCATATAACTTGCCCAAATTATTCTAGAAAGTCCCTTTTCTCATTTCCAATGAATTACCCAAGAGATGCACGAAGCACCGCTTCAAAAATTGTCCAAATCTGATGTATATTCTAGAAGATATGTTGAAAACTGTCTCTGGTGCCTAAGCGCCAATTCTGGGGTGCTTAAGCGCCCTCCTCTCTATTTATCAGTGCCTAAGTGCCCTATATTGGTGCTTAAGCACTGGGTACAGGCACTTAAGTGTCCAATCTAAGTCCCTTTGGCTCCGGTGTGCCCCGGTTCGACCTGATTTGCTCCGGTTTGCTCTGTTTTGGTCCATTTTTGTTCCTTTTGCTCCAATCACTCCAAATTCTTCAATTTGATGTATCTACAACCAGAAACACAAGAAAACATACCTTTAAAGTGCAATATCATCATAAAATATAGCACAAAAAAAGTACATTTTTAGGCGTATCACCCAACTAGCTTATCCAACATCTGGTCCAAAAAGGGTAAGAAAAAGTGACCTTTCCTGTTGGCCAAATTTAATTTTCTATAATCAACACAGATTCACCAACCAGTGACTTGCCTTGTTGGTATTAATCCATTATTCTCATTTGTCACAACAGTCACACCCCCTTTCTTAGGAATGCAGTGAATTGGACTCTCCCAAGCACTGTCTGAAATATGATATATTATTCTCGCATCTAATCATTTTACAATTTCTTTCTTAACAACTTCTTTCATAATTGGGTTTAAACTCCTTTAAGGACTAGCTTTTGTTTTACAATTTTCTTTCAATAAAATTCTATGCATACAAATCGAAGGACTAATTTCTTTAATATTAGCTAATGTCCATCCAAAGGCTTTCTTATATCTTCTTAAAGTTTCCAACAAACTTTTGTTCTTGTGCTTCAGTTAATTCTAAGAATAAGATAACATGTAATATGGATAAATCTCCTAAAAGGTATATTTTAAATGTGTAGGAGCTTTCATTTCTAGTTCAGGAGGGTTTAAAATTGAAGAAATCAAATTTTTATTATTATCCGCAGGATCTAACAATTCAAATTGTTCCTAAACATAATCCAATTCTTCATTACTCACTTCCATAGATTCATCTTGAACTATATCCTCATTCTCATTCTCCAAATATTCTTCTTCAGTTTTCTTTTCAAATGTATCTGTGAAATATTCATTGCTTAAATAGTCATTAATTTCCATTCTGAAGCATTCATCCTCTATTCCTTTTTTTTGGATATTTTGTTAAATTTGCAATATTAAATGTGACTTCTTGATCGCTAATTATGATTGTTAATTATTCTTTCTACACATCTATCAAAGCTCTTCTAGTGGCAAGAAATGGTCTTCCTAAAATGATAAGAATTTCCTTATCTTCATCCATATTCAACACAATAAAATCCACAGAAAAGATAAATTTATCAACCTTTACCAAAACATCTTCTATAACTCCTTTAGGATAGATAATCGAAAGATCTGCTAACTAAAGAGTTACAGTAGTAGGTGAAATTTTTCCTAAACCCAACCGTCTGAAAATCGATAGAAGCATAAAATTAATGCTGGCTCCCAAATCACATAAAATTTTGTCTTTTCTTGATCCTCAGGAGCAATAGGAATTTGATGGTAACCAATATCTCCATCTAAAAAACAAAAATATTTGTGCCTAGCAAGTCTATTTACTATTTGGTCTAAAAAGGGTAAAGGGAAGTGATCTTTCCTGGTGGCAGTGTTTAATTTCTATAATCAATGCAAATACGCCACCCAGTAACTTGTTTGATAGGAATTAATTCATTATTTTCTTTTGATTCAATAGTCACTCCTCCTTTCTTAGGAACACAATGAATTGGACTTACCCACGCACTATCTGAAATAGGATGTATAATTTTAGTGTCTAACAATTTCAAAATTTCCTTCTTAACTACTTCTTTCATCATTGAGTTTAATCTCCTTTTTGGATCAACTCTTGGTTTATATTGTTCATCTAGTATAATTATGTGCATACAGATCGAAGGACTGATTCCCTTAATATCAGCCAAGGCCTAACCAAAAGCTTTCTTATATCTTTTTAATGTATCTACAGTCCTCGCTCTTGCAAATCATTTAATTCTGAAGATATAATAATAGGTAATGTAGATGAGTCTCCTAGAAACACATCCTTCAAGTGGCTAGGCAATATTTTCAACTTAACTTCTGTTGGCTTTATAATTGACGGAACTAGATTCTTATCAGCATTTTATCAGCATGTTCTGTAATATCCAGCATCTCAAATCTTTCCTGAACATAATCAAATTCTTAATTTACTAATTTGTCTAAAATAACTTCATCACTATCATCAAATTGTTCTTTCTCTTCAAAATGTTCTTTAAAATGTTCATTCAATAGATGCTCACTAATTTCCATGTGAAAACATCATTATCTCTTTTAACAGCAGGGTATTTCAAAGATTTCGCAATGCTAAAAGTCAGTTCTTGATCGTTAACTCTCATTATTAATTCTTCTTTTTGAACATCTATCATAGCTTTTCCAGTAGCTAAAAATGGTCTCCCTAAAATGATAGTATTTCTTTATCTTCCTCCATATATAAAACAACAAAATCCACAGGAAAGATAAATTTATCAACTTTTACTAACACATCTTCTATAACTCCCTTAGGATATGTAACTGAACGATCCGCTAACTGAAGAGTTACAGAAGTAGGTGAGACTTCTCCTAATCCTAATCTTTTGAAAATTGATAGAGGCATAAAATTAATGCTGGCTCCCAAATCACATAAAATTTTTCCATAAAATTTTTCACCGATAGCACACGATATAGTAAAACTACCAGGATCTTTTAATTTTTCAGGAAGTTTTTTCTGAATAATGGTACTACACTCTTTGCTAAGTGCAACAGTTTCATTATCATTGAACTTCCTTTTCTTGTTCAGAATATCTTTCATAAATTTGACATAATTGGGCATTTGCTCTAAAGCTTCTACGAAGGGAATATTTACCGTTAACTTCTTAAAAATTTCTAAAATCTTTGAAAATTGTTTATTCTGTTTGTGTTGCTTCAATCGTTGTGGAGACGATGGTGGAGGTTTCTCCACAGTAATTTTCATTGGTGTAAGTGGATATTCTAAATCTTGGTACTCATGATCCTTTTATTTATCGGTATACACTTTCTCTTTTTTTAGTTTTCGTTTCTTTTCCTTGATCTGGTTTCTCCACAGTTCCTTGATTTTGTGATTGATTTTCTTGATTTTACAATTGTTGACCCATGTTTAATATCAGCTCTTCCATAGACAACTTCTTTTCCTTAATTTGAGTGTTACTATTAATTCCTGGAGGATAAGAAGGTTTATAATTTACATTTCCTTGGTTGGATGAATTTCCTAATGGGTTCACTGGGTTGTTCGCTCATTGTTGATTTGAAGCAGAATTGTTATTCCAATTGAAATTTAGATGATTCTTCCAACCTGGGTTATAATAGTTCGAATAAGGGTTGTTGGGTCTATTAATAGCATTTAAAGTCTCATATGAAGGTTGAACATCCACAAATTGCCCAGATGAATTCTCTTCCATCATAGAAGGTGTTGGAGAATAATTCATCCCATAATGATCTAATTTCTTCAATATTGCTGCAATCTGTGAAGCTAACATAGATATTGCATTAGAATCATGGATACGAGCTACTCTTTTAGGATTTACCCGCTCAGAGGGCCATTGAAAATTGTTGGTA
>NW_018229930.1:28809-30092 GCF_001263595.1 Phalaenopsis equestris | reverse complement strand
GTTTAGCAGTTTTGGATGGAGGGAAATATTTGGATAGAAATTTCTATGAAAGTTCTCTCCAAGTTCTAATAGATCCTGGTGCTAACGAATTTAACCACATCTTAGCCTTATCCCTATGTGAAAAAGGAAAAAGTCTAAGTCTAACAACATCATTTGAAACTCTTTCATATTTAAAGGTAACACACAGTTCTAAAAAAACTTGCGAGGTGTAAATTAGGATCTTCATTTGGAGTATCTCCAAATTGATTATTTTGTACCATTTGGATAATAGCAGGTTTAAGCTCAAATGAATTAACAACTACATCAGGATTTTGGATAGATTTCATCTGCTGTAGGATTTGCATAATCTCGTAGGGGTCTAGGTTGGTGTTCATTTTCTATTCCTTGATTGTTCATGTTGCTTTTCATCGTATCAGAATTTCTAGGTTCTCTTCTCAATCTTCTAATTTTTCTAATAGTGCATTCTAATTCCGAATCGTAGGGTATAAGATTTTCATGTCCAAATTTACGCATACAATTTGAAATCAGTACACATTAATATAACTAAATATGAAAATAAGTTGCAATTCAAGTAAAAATTTTCTAATAATCCTAATTTATCCATTACTCTAATTATGATTCTTGTTTACTCCTCGGCAATGGCGCCAAAAACTTGACAGCAACTTTATATAAGCTTAAAAATATAAGTATTTAATACTGCTGCTAAAAGATTTAATTCCTCAGCAACTGCACCAAAAAGTTAATAACAATTATAGATTCGATAAAGATATATGTATAAAATATTCAATAATTGTACAGTTACACTTATCAACGCAAATATACGTATCGCTCAAGTAATATAGGGCTCTAATGGAGTCCTAGATATCGATCCCACAGGGACTAATATTAGAACTACAAACTAAGATTTTAGAAAAGCAATACTTAATCGCAGCAATGGAATTCAAATTTAATATCTGTCACTAATAGGCAATTGAAATAAATATGTAATTTTAATAACTCTTAAATAACTAATTATACTAATAAGGTTTTTAATGTGATATTCAATATATAAGAAAGCATCATTCTCCTTATCAAGAAATTATAGTTAATGAATAAAGTGAATCAGTTCTAATTGTATTGTTCCAAATAGGAGCATATCTATTCTTTACCCTTTGGTCCAGGCATAAAGAACATTGACTAATCCTATGTTTGTTTACTGAATCTGCGGCTAGGCTGGGAGGATACCAGCTCTCACTTCGGAGCTCCCACGTTCCCCTCACCTGAGGGCTAACATCTACACTTCA
>NW_018229930.1:14402-28722 GCF_001263595.1 Phalaenopsis equestris | reverse complement strand
CCTCCCAACTTCCAAGGAACTTCCAAGGACTTTGACCTCCATGAATCTTAGATGTAATCTTCACTTTAGTTGTAAAACTCAACATATTTTAACAAATTAATTGGCCAGATTGAAAGTAAATTAAGATCGAAATTAAAAGATCATCACAATTTCTTTAACATTTTCATGGCTTTGCCAATTTAAATCACCATTTCACAAATCTCAAGACAAGGAGAAAGACAGAGAAAACTACTCTTATCTCATGGGGAAAATACAACAAAACTTGGAATTCGTATATAAAAGTAAAGTCATACAAACTACAACAAGTAAATAAACTTATCTCTAATTTCTCCCAAAGAAAACTCCTCGAAGTTCCTCTGAATCTCTTCCTTTCTTTCCTCTTCAAAGCTTTCCTCTTCAAAGCTGCAAGGAGGAAGAAATCTCTCATTTTCCCTCCACTCTTACAATCTCTCAAAGAATTCCTCACAGTTTTGACACTAGAAAATTCTCTATACACTAATGGAATCTATCTAACTTTCAGGACCTTTCTAACATCCAGGACCTTTTTAATTTTCGGTCAAAATCTTCTTTTAAAGTTGTGGATGAGTTTTCCTAAGAGTTTCCTAAGTACCCCTCCAAATTTCATTCTCATCCAATGCATTGTTGGACATAACCGCCGAGCTCGCCGTCAACGGCCTCGAGGGCGCCGTCGGCGGGCCTTCAAAATGAATTAAATCTGGAGTCTTGGGAAAAGTCATGGAAAATCTCACTATCGGCCCTAAATCAATTCTGCACATTTTGGTTATTTTCACTCCAAATTCACTCATTTTTGCATCTTTTTGCTCCAATGACCCTAATTCATCATTTCTGCTACAAAACATCAAAAATACCTTTCTTTAAAGTGAAATATCATAAAAAATAGTGTAAAATAAGTATGAAAACCTCAACAATTTTCCTTTAGTCAACGGGGAGATAAATCTTCAATTGTGTTTTGAGATCGTTTGGTAGATTTGAGGTCCCTTAAAATTTCTTTCTTCATTCGAGGGGAAATTGCATGCCCTACTCCTTTAAGTAACTCAGTAACTGAGCAACCCACTTTGGCAGCTAGTCTCTGAAAAACTTAACTGACTCGGAACAGGAGCAGGTTTCTTTTTCTCCATACCCTGTCCATGAAGTGTCGATAATGCGGCGGTGATTTTTTGGATACTCTCGTATCCATCGGTATCCATTAAAGGATGGAATCCACTTCCTCGCAAAAGTGCATATGTTTCCAGTAATCTTAATTTTTCTTGGTCATTATCTTCCTTAACGGATATCTCCTAAGGAGCCTGGGCTTTAATGGCCCTCCAAAATCTCCTGTTGTGGTTTCTCCTTTGAGTTCGGCTTAGTGGTGTAGTTCCTGAACTCGATCCTATTTTAAATACTGTTGGTGGGACAGCTAATCCCTTAGTCGAATCTTCAATGATCGTTACTTATTTCCCCTTAGCAGCAGCGGGAATAGCAGGCTCGGTAGTTTCCATGGCGCCAACAGTAGTCTTTACCTTCTTATAAAAATAAAGTCCTGAAGACAGTTCAGGTTGAACTCAGAAGATGGCTCCTGAATTTTTGTAGCGATGACTTTCATTATGATGAACGGGGCCTTCCCGAGGATAACCTCGAGGTCTTCAAATCCGGCTTCAAACTTAGTGGTAAGAGTGACGTTTCGGGCTTCATGGCTTGTCAGCAAGTTATAAGAAAAAGTCAGCGTTGGGCATGCCATTGTAGCAGCTTTAAAATAGAAAGCTCTGGGGTTAGGTATATGGCCAAAACCTTGTAATCTCAGTGCAAGCACTGAAAATTAACAGAGGTTGATCTTTAGATCGAGTAAGTCTTGATTTGTGGGGATTTTAAAATTTTTAGTAAAAAGGTAATTTAAAAGTAGAAAAATTTAATTAATTTTAAAGAGCGTGTGGCACAACACAATTCGATTCAATTTGCAAAATATTAAATTAAAGTCAAAAAGGAGATGTGAAGTGTTTAGGACCTAGTGCGGGACCAACTTCACAACGCACAATACCCAGATAGAACT
The DNA here is from genome assembly GCF_001263595.1 of Phalaenopsis equestris. Classification (NCBI taxonomy): domain Eukaryota; kingdom Viridiplantae; phylum Streptophyta; class Magnoliopsida; order Asparagales; family Orchidaceae; genus Phalaenopsis; species Phalaenopsis equestris. The sequence continues at coordinate 26,675 of NW_018229930.1, read as the reverse complement.
ATTCCACCAACACACCTATTGGGGTCCAACCCACATGAAGATTAAAAAGTCCTTACTGGCCTCCTGAACCCCTCTGTTCAAAAGGTGATTTAACAGAAAATACTAAATTCCAAAGTGTTTGTCGTACTTTCCCAAGATATCTGCAGTCCAAAGAGTTGGTCGTACTTTCCCAAGACAAAAATGGGTAAAGTATGTCAATGAAAGAAGAGTAAATTGGTCCAAGAGGGACATGGACACATTACCGATGTGTGAATATAATATTTATTCATTTAACCCTTATTTAAATGGAGAGAAAATCTTGTCCCCAGCAGAGTCGCCAGAAGCTAGCAACACTATTTTTGGTTGAGGAGTTGCCCGTAAGAAGCTGCCGGTCACCGAAATCAAAATCATGTCGTCCGCTTCGGAATGGCATTTTTAATTTACATATAGATTTAAGTTTAGAAAAATATGAAATCAAACTGACCCCAATTTATTCATAGTTTAAATGGAAGAGAGCGTTGTACCTCAAACCCTATATCTATCTCGAAGGATAAACACAAGACTTGAGGATGAGGCTCGATCAAATAAACTAAGAAATATATGACATCCGTTTGGTATGCCAAACTGTTTTATTTGCCAAAAATTTTCCCTATTTAATATGAAGAATTAAATAGGGTATATATTAAGTTGGGTTCGAACAAGCTTCTATACTGGCAAGCCCCTAAAGTTAATTACATCTTAGATAACCGAAGTCACGTAAGAAATCTCTCGATAAAATTCCGGAAATATTAACTTAAGGAGGTCAATAGATAGGACTTTTCAATGAAATCGGACAAAGAGGTGTGAAAATGGATTGGTTCAAATTTGAAACATTTTGTTTTTGGAATCCAAAGGAGGAAGAACTCGGGGATGTCATAGATCTGGAGGAGAACGTCAGTGACTTTCCAGTCTATCCGATTGTTTCGCTTCAGTTTTAAGGAGAAATACTTAAATGTTTCATCCTGTAAATTTTATTTGTTTAGGGCTTACAATTGCATGAAACTATCACATAGATATTCTGGTCATGACAAACGACAACCTTGGATTCCTAAGGCTAGTTAGGGCTTATGTTGTACAGCAGAGGTGTACAAAGGCCTAAAGTTATGGTGAGGATTTATGTTGCACAAACAAACAACCTAAAAATCCTATGGCTTGTTGTTCAATTCTAAGGAAGGAAATGGTTTATTTGGGGAAGACAGGTTTTGATATTCAAGATGGTCGTGCTGCTCACAGTGCTAGCTCCAAGCTACTTGCTGAGACGAGTTTATGTTTTCTAGGGTGTCAAGTTATGACGTCAAATCAGATGACTCTATGATTGAAGTACTCTAAATTTTATGGGGCATGTTAATTTTGATTAGAGCGACACCAATTAGGATCCTACGATTCCATCGTTCCGATACCACTATTTTCTATTGGATTCACTTAGTCTAAATGAATTTACTAAACTCAACTTAATGAGTTCCATACTTTCATTTTGACCGTGGGAAGCCTCGTTAGTAATCGTAGGTTACCTCCTCTAAGAGATTCCAGATCATCCGATAGAGATGCCTTAATTTAGTTGTAGTTTTTGTTTTGTGTGATGTTTGTGATTAAATTTTAAGTTGTCTTATATTTTGGATATTGTGGCGCTGAATTTTATCTTGGTTGATTTTAGTGTAGGTTTTGGTTTTGTGGCTATCCTAGAAGTTTTGGTTTTCATGTAGGGTGACATTGCTGTTTAGCATGCAAGTTTTGTAAGCATATAAAGTACAGTATGAAAGTACAAGAAAGATGACACTATAAACTATAAAATGCGTATCTGACGAGTCAACTCGTTCCACCACCTGAAACTCAAAATGCATGTGAGAGCACTTTATATAAAGCGGAAAAGTAAGGTTTTAGCGATTTACCCAACCCTAGGTCATATCTTGGTGGGTCCCTATTAATTTGATTAAGGATGATTTTTCAAATTTTAATTTAATTTATATATTTATTTATATGCATGAAAAGGATTTTTCAAAGAAAATTCCATAACTTGACCAAGGCAAATCCTAATCACTTGAAACTTTTTTTGAAGGTAGAATTAGACCAGAGAAACACTTAGATCAAATTTTATGCTTTTTTTATTTTTATTTTAATTATTAGAATTATTTCAATTTTTGGAGTATTTATTAATTATAAAATAATTTAAATCTAAAAAATTAAGTTTTATATTTTTATTAAATATCTATGAGACCAAGGAACCCATTGAAATAAATTTCACAATTTTTTAATTTTTTTTTGAATTATTAGAATTTTTTTAGTGAAAATCCATTTTTAGCCTTTAAAAATTATCTTAAGCTTCAAAATTCAATATCTTCACTTAGAAAATCACAAAAAATATTCCAATTGTTCCTAAGTGCTTAGTAAAAAATTTGGAATATTTTCATGAATTTTATCATTTTTGTGATTTTTTATCATGTTTAATTTTCAAAATATGTTTTCAAAAATTTAATTTTAGTTTGTTGATTTTTCAAAAGAGTTATTTTGTTGTTTGCTTGTTTGTTGTTTTTATTTAAATTTTATTATCGTCAACCTTTTTTGTTTGTTTTGTTATTTTGTTCTTTGTTCTTCATAATCTCAAACCAACGTATGGTCCATGGCTTTTATCCATCGTACAAAAAGGCAATTGAAAAAAAGATAAATTTCTAAAAGAAATTTTGTTAATCTGTTCCAATAAATGTTACAGATTGAATGTAGGCCAAAGCCTCAAAAAGTATAATATGTTAACTGCATCAAAGTACATCCACAAATGTTCCATGCCAAGTATATATCATAGGCTGAGCATGTCTTATACATATCATATCTACTATAACAAAATGCAGTAAAACTGAAAGGCATCCTCTGAATGTCTGTGTCTGGTGAGGCAAGCTCCTGATCGAGCAGACCTTCTAAGCCACACTCCAGGACAAGAGTTCCCTTTGCATGTACTTAGTGGTGCAACCCTCTCATAGCTCGTACGGTAGTAGTTCTTCCAACTATGGATCTAGTTGAAACCCATATGGTATTTTGTTGTTATCCATTTGTTGAAAGGTCACGGACACCCTACGGTGGCGCACCCCTATAATACAATGCTTGGCGACGTCTGATCCTTTCCCTTTAAGGACTAGCACTAAACCAACAGGTAGCAAAATTTCTACGCATTCTTTGAATTCACCAGGGCCGACAATATCTATTTCTTTTCCAAACAGAATGTAGCTTTTGCTCATGAATGAGACCATGCAGAGAGGTCTCACAAAGTCATGATGATCAATGTGTGGATGTATGCAGTCTCCTTCATCGTATATGTTGATGATGTCTCTGTTAGGAATGCAGTTAGCTGGCAGTATACTCCATCAGACCATTCTTTTAATCATCCATTTTATCATTGGAGGTAGTGGATCCACCTAATCATGTCTGAGAATCCCAGAAGGATTTCCTTGTCTATCACTGGTAAAGTTATAGCAGTAGCCGCACTGGATAGTGATCCTCTCCTTTCCTCACATCCACTTTCTTGGCTCGGAATAGGTTCTTTCCATAAGCAAGCCTGTTCGACCTCTATCTCTCAGGTTAAAAATGCAATCGAGAATGTTTCATTCATCACTTTCTGAGAAGACCTTGGTGCATAATTCCAATCCTTCTAATATGTTGATGAATTCTCCTGACACTTCTTCGTAGAATTCAAAATTCCTTTTATTTTCTTTACTTATTTGGTAATATTCCATCGTACTAAGGATTGTTGGCTGTTGAGGATGTTCCCTCATTTCAATGGTGCGAACCCAAGCTGGTGCTAATTCTGGCCCTAATGGAACGTGTGACTCGACATCCAAAGGGACATATGGTTATGGACTCCACAGGACATATTTATCTGTTTCGAGTGAGACATACGACTCCCCCATCAGGCAATCAGTGGTCTGAGACCCATTATCGGTAGATGCGTACTCCTCTAAGGTGTTGTAGTGTTATTGGTGTAGGACATTACTGTCCGGGCACTCCACGAATGCCCCTGTAGCTGACAGTCATGCAAGTATTTCGTCGTTGCAGGTCGGGCAACCCGTGCAAAGAACATCTGAAGCTGGTGGTATTTCTGGCTCCGTAATAAACCCAGACTCCTCATTTGTAGCAGTTAAGCTGGAAGAGGGTTCTCTCATGCCTGGATCATAAATTTTCCCTTCAGAAATAGGGGTAAGTAAATTATCTGCCTCTTTCTGGTGTCTTCTTTCTTCTTGTAAGAAAGCTCTCTGCTTTCGGTGGCTAGTATTTTTGCGCTGAGTTCTTCGTAGTGGAGCGTTCAATAGTCTTTCATTAACGCATAACCGACAGTGACTAGGCCCCCAGTCGGCGTAGCTATCATGGACGGTAGACGGTTGGGCCCCTCCATCGGGTCTCGTTGTACCATCACATTCTTTCCCTTCAGTGATGAATTATTGTTGGTGGTCAATCTTAGCAGTGAGGGCAACCCTTCTTTTTCATGTCGACTGATGACATCCATAAGAGGCCCCCCATAATCCATGTTGACTTGACTAAATTTCGTGTCAAAGTCTATGGTGTCGCCGTGCGGCGCCATTTCCTTATTGAGTGCGAGGTTCCAGCCATCTTTAAAGGTGAAGATCAGCCTCTGGCCTGACATTTCTCTGCAGACAACAAGGAAAATGTCAGTGAGCTGAACCTTAGCGTGAACAATAACAAAAACAAAGTATTTATGAAAGAAACTTTTAGTTTATTTTGGTGAAGAAGTTATTTATTTGTGTATGCATTTTGTTTAATTTAGTAGGATATTAAGTTTAAAAAGAAAATATTGAAGTATGTAATTTTCAAAAAATTTCATTATGTTGAGGTTAATCTTGTTACAAAAATTTTGGACTCGGTCACAGACATTTGGCCACATAGATAACTGGCCACATAGATAACCCTAGATAACCCTAAAACAATCCAAATTTTAAAATTTCAAATTAAGCGATAGAAAATAACGTCAGGTTGTGTAGTATGTCTTTAGGTATCGTCCGTTGATTGGTAGCATGGGTCTTTCACCCTAGAAATCTACTGACTGGTAGGCTCCTCCTACATAGACTTTTCAACGACAAAGAGTCCCTCCCAAGTTGGCTCGAATTTTCCACATATCTTGCAGCGTGCAAGAATAGGCCTTTTGAGCATGAGTACGAGGTCACCAACTTTGAATGTCCTTGAGCGGATCAATTTGTCATGAGCTTGTACCATCTTTGCCTGGTAAATTTCCAAGTGTTGTTGTACTTCAAGTCATTTTTCCTCAAGACTCTCCAGTTCTTCAAGTCTGAGTTTTGCACTTTCTTCCGTTGTAAGTTGGTTGGCGATAGCGACTCTGAGAGACGGCGTCTGAACTTCTAATGGTAGTACGGCCTCAGACCTGTACACGAGCATGTAGGGTGTAGATTGAGTGAAAGTCGTGAATGTTTTCTGGTAGGCCCACAAGGCTTCTAACAGTTTATTGTGCCAATCCCTTTTGTTTTCGTTTAGTGTTTTCTTTCAAATTTGTACCAATGTCTTGTTGAAGGCTTCAGCCAGTCCATTTATTTTGGGATAGTAAATTCTAGAGTATCTCCATTCTATCCCATGTCTTTTGATGAATTTGTTGATTTTTGTGCTTTTAAAAGTTGTCCCACTGTCAGAAATTATTCTTCGCGGTACTCCGAAATGGTAGATGATTTGGCTTTTAAAGAATTAAAGGACGTGCTATGCCGTAACCTCTCGTAACGGTACTGCTTTGCGCATTTGGAGAAGTAATCCGTAGCGGCAAGTATAAATATGTGTTCTTTGGAAGATGGAGGGTCTATCGGGCTTATTTTGTCCGTGCCCCAAGACTCAAATGGCCACGAGGCGACAGTTGGGTGTAGCACATTCGGAGGCTGGTGTAAGACTACCCCATGCACCTGACACTGGTGACATCTTCTGGTTGTATCCATGCAGTCGGACGTCATTGCTGACCAATAATATTTGAGTCTCTTAATTTTTAGTTTCATCTTCAGCACTGACTGGTGAGCGCCACACAATCGGGCATGTACATCTTTAACAATATTCTGTGCCTCCGCTCTGCTCAAACATTGTAGCCACATCTGGTCGAATGATATCCTGTAGAGGACGTCACCTACTAGAGCTTAAGACATAGCCCTTTTGGAATTGTGATGTATCTCGTTTCGAGTGAGACATACGACTCCCCCATCAGGCAATCAGTGGTCTGAGACCCATTATCGGTAGATGCGTACTCCTCTAAGGTGTTGTAGTGTTATTGGTGTAGGACATTACTGTCCGGGCACTCCACGAATGCCCCTGTAGCTGACAGTCATGCAAGTATTTCGTCGTTGCAGGTCGGGCAACCCGTGCAAAGAACATCTGAAGCTGGTGGTATTTCTGGCTCCGTAATAAACCCAGACTCCTCATTTGTAGCAGTTAAGCTGGAAGAGGGTTCTCTCATGCCTGGATCATAAATTTTCCCTTCAGAAATAGGGGTAAGTAAATTATCTGCCTCTTTCTGGTGTCTTCTTTCTTCTTGTAAGAAAGCTCTCTGCTTTCGGTGGCTAGTATTTTTGCGCTGAGTTCTTCGTAGTGGAGCGTTCAATAGTCTTTCATTAACGACAGTGACTAGGCCCCCAGTCGGCGTAGCTATCATGGACGGTAGACGGTTGGGCCCCTCCATCGGGTCTCGTTGTACCATCACATTCTTTCCCTTCAGTGATGAATTATTGTTGGTGGTCAATCTTAGCAGTGAGGGCAACCCTTCTTTTTCATGTCGACTGATGACATCCATAAGAGGCCCCCCATAATCCATGTTGACTTGACTAAATTTCGTGTCAAAGTCTATGGTGTCGCCGTGCGGCGCCATTTCCTTATTGAGTGCGAGGTTCCAGCCATCTTTAAAGGTGAAGATCAGCCTCTGGCCTGACATTTCTCTGCAGACAACAAGGAAAATGTCAGTGAGCTGAACCTTAGCGTGAACAATAACAAAAACAAAGTATTTATGAAAGAAACTTTTAGTTTATTTTGGTGAAGAAGTTATTTATTTGTGTATGCATTTTGTTTAATTTAGTAGGATATTAAGTTTAAAAAGAAAATATTGAAGTATGTAATTTTCAAAAAATTTCATTATGTTGAGGTTAATCTTGTTACAAAAATTTTGGACTCGGTCACAGACATTTGGCCACATAGATAACCCTAAAACAATCCAAATTTTAAAATTTCAAATTAAGCGATAGAAAATAACGTCAGGTTGTGTAGTATGTCTTTAGGTATCGTCCGTTGATTGGTAGCATGGGTCTTTCACCCTAGAAATCTACTGACTGGTAGGCTCCTCCTACATAGACTTTTCAACGACAAAGAGTCCCTCCCAAGTTGGCTCGAATTTTCCACATATCTTGCAGCGTGCAAGAATAGGCCTTTTGAGCATGAGTACGAGGTCACCAACTTTGAATGTCCTTGAGCGGATCAATTTGTCATGAGCTTGTACCATCTTTGCCTGGTAAATTTCCAAGTGTTGTTGTACTTCAAGTCATTTTTCCTCAAGACTCTCCAGTTCTTCAAGTCTGAGTTTTGCACTTTCTTCCGTTGTAAGTTGGTTGGCGATAGCGACTCTGAGAGACGGCGTCTGAACTTCTAATGGTAGTACGGCCTCAGACCTGTACACGAGCATGTAGGGTGTAGATTGAGTGAAAGTCGTGAATGTTTTCTGGTAGGCCCACAAGGCTTCTAACAGTTTATTGTGCCAATCCCTTTTGTTTTCGTTTAGTGTTTTCTTTCAAATTTGTACCAATGTCTTGTTGAAGGCTTCAGCCAGTCCATTTATTTTGGGATAGTAAATTCTAGAGTATCTCCATTCTATCCCATGTCTTTTGATGAATTTGTTGATTTTTGTGCTTTTAAAAGTTGTCCCACTGTCAGAAATTATTCTTCGCGGTACTCCGAAATGGTAGATGATTTGGCTTTTAAAGAATTAAAGGACGTGCTATGCCGTAACCTCTCGTAACGGTACTGCTTTGCGCATTTGGAGAAGTAATCCGTAGCGGCAAGTATAAATATGTGTTCTTTGGAAGATGGAGGGTCTATCGGGCTTATTTTGTCCGTGCCCCAAGACTCAAATGGCCACGAGGCGACAGTTGGGTGTAGCACATTCGGAGGCTGGTGTAAGACTACCCCATGCACCTGACACTGGTGACATCTTCTGGTTGTATCCATGCAGTCGGACGTCATTGCTGACCAATAATATTTGAGTCTCTTAATTTTTAGTTTCATCTTCAGCACTGACTGGTGAGCGCCACACAATCGGGCATGTACATCTTTAACAATATTCTGTGCCTCCGCTCTGCTCAAACATTGTAGCCACATCTGGTCGAATGATATCCTGTAGAGGACGTCACCTACTAGAGCTTAAGACATAGCCCTTTTGGAATTGTGATGTATCTCGGACTTGTCCTCTGACAGCTTTTCAGTATGCAAATAATCTATTAATTTCTTGCACCAATCTTCATTGAAATCAAAAACTACATTTATAACTTTTTCTTTTTCCGACCTTGTGTAAATTTTTTAGGTCAATTTGATACAAAACTTGTCTTCCTTATACTGTGTTTTCAATGGAATCCTCCAGGGGACATACCAGCTCCTTAGCGAGTTTTGCTAGAGCGTCGGCCTGGGCATTATCTCCCCTAGGAATCCAGTAGAAAGTTACATTAGTGATTTGCTCCAGCAGCTTCATCATGTACTGATGGTATTCTGCTAGCCGTGGTTTCAAAATTTTGTATTGTCCGGCGACTTGCTGGATGACAAGCTGAGAGTCGCCTAGATGGCAATGTTTGTTATATCCATTGAGATTGTCAATTCCAATTCGGTGATTAAAGCTTCATTATTAGTGCACGGTTCTATCAAGTGATATGAGAACCTCAACATACCCTTATCTGGCGTGATAAATATCAAACGATCCCTACTTTGCCCGATATGATTGTGCCTAGTCCTTTGTCTTTTCTGGCTGATCAAGCACCGTCAAAGTACATTTCCAAGCGTTGTGCACTAAAGAATTCCATTTATAGTATTTGCTCGCTGGTAACCCATCGTTGAGAGGGGACCCAGCTGGCAGTGGGCGTGCATTGAGAAAGTCTGCTAGAATCTATCCCTTGATAGCATGAAGGGGAACAAAAGTTATATAAAATTGCAATAAGATCATTGACCATCTTGCTAGACGTCCGGAGAGTGTTGGTCAGGTCATCAAATATTGCAACGGGTTAACTTTCGAGATTAGAGTGATCTCATGAGAAAGCATGCAATGTCTACATTTTTGGACGTAAAAAATTAACTCTAGACAATGCTGCTCAATAGGTGGATAACTTATCTTCGTCGGTATTAGATGGCGACTCAAATAGTAAAGTGCATTTTCTTTATCCTCATCATTGGCTTGGGCTAAGAGGGCTCTAAGACAGTCGTCTAAGGTCGCGGTATAAAGTATCAATGGTTTCCCTGGGATATGTACTACCAAAATAAGAGGTGTCATTAAATATTGTTTAACATCCTCAAAGGCCTGCTGGCATTTCTTTTCCCAAATAAATTTGGCTTCCTTTTTAATTAACACCGAGAAGGGTTGCACCTACCTGAGAGATTAGAAATAAAGCATCTCAGATATTCCAACTTCCCTTGAAAGGAACGTAGTTGATTCAAGGTTTTAAGAGGAGGCATTTCCAAGATAGCTTTAATCTTATCCCAGTCAATCTCGATTCCCCGATGACGGACAACGAATCTTAGAAATTTCCTGGAGGTAATGCCAAAAGCGCACTTTAAGAGATTCATTTTAAGGTCATATCGTTGTAACCGTTCAAACAAAATCCTCAAATTGTACAAATGGACTATCAAATAGTCTATTTTCTGTTTACTTTTGATGAATAAATCATCCACGTAGCATTCCGCTTGGTTGTGAATGAGGTCTTCTCTTCCAAAAACTTTGACATTGCATGTTGGTATGTTGCTCCAGCGTTCTTTAGGTCAAACGACATCACTGTGTAACAGAAAATCCTGATAGGTGTTGTGAAGGTTGTAAGTGCTGCATCATCGGGAGCCATCTTGATTTGGTTGTATCCCGACGATCCGTCGATGAAAGAGAAAAATTTTTGTGTTGAAGCGATATCCACCATCATTTTTGGTATTGGTAGTGGAAACTCATCTTTTGGACATGCCTTATTCAAATCCCTGAAGTCTACACAAGCACAGATTTGCCAATTTTTCTTCTTAACAGGTACAATCTTAGCCAACCGCGTGGGGTATTGCTCTTCTTTTGCCAAGTTTGCGTCTAATAATTTCTTCACCTCGGCAATTACTTGTTGCTCTATTTCGAGGCACATTCTTTTGGGAGATTTTTTTACTAGGGGTTATATTCTTGTCCACCCCGAGTTTATGAACTACAACCTCTGCTGATAGCCTGACATTTCATCATAGCTCCATGCAAAGCAATCTTTGAATTCTATTAACAGTTTGATAAATTATAAAGATTCTTCATTGTTGAGTAAAGAACTTATAAATGTGGGTCAGGGTTGTTCTTCCGTCCCGAGGTTGATTTCCTTCAATTCATCAACAGTTGATTTATTTTCCTCCTCAAATTCTGGCGGAGCATTTTCTATTAGTTGATCGGTAGAGTCATCCTCTATATCAAGGCAATCTTATTTCGATTCACTAGTGACAACCATGCAAAATTCTGAATCATCGACTGGTCTGAGTGTACCAAATCTGAGACCCTCTTTTGAGTTGGGAGTTCAACTTTTAACTTTCCATAATTTTTCAAAAAGGTAAATTTTATCTTTTGGCATTTATTTTGGCAAGTTTCCCTATTGAATTAAATTTTGTACACAAGGAAAAAAGTAACCAAAAGGCAATTCCATTAACTCATTAGGATCATCATCCAAGTTTACATGATTTTCAAGATCAGTAGAGGTAGAAGCACGGTAAAATTTGATCAACTTTGAACCAACACTACAGACTTCCTTGACCTCTAAACTCTCTACCTTTTGAGGGAGAATCAGAGGGAGAATCAGAGTATGAGGGAGAATCAGAGTAAGGGTCATAGCATTCACATATTGGTTTATCCGATCATACATTGTCTCGTATTTGCTTTTCTCTACATCTTTTAAGGATACCTCATATTGAGGTTTCTTCTATTTTGTCATCATTATTTAATCTTCAGAATTGTCTTCATCACCAATATTAATGGTTGACCTAGTTCGTTCAACGATTAAGTTGATTCTTCCATGTCCACGTCCCCGGCCTTGACCTCGGGTGCGCGAACTAAAAGAACCTCCTCCAACGGACCTCCACCAACTTGTTGCAAAAGAGTGGTGGAAGATCGCTGAAGCGGAGTTGAATGGCTTCTTTTTTGTAATTTTTTTTGAATCTTCACTTTTATTTGTTGTAATTTCTTGAGAGAAGACAACTTTCTTTGGAGGCGCGTAGTAGGTGGCATCTTCATGAACTAAAAATGGTTGTGAAACTCTCTTGATGCAATATTCTTGTCCTTCTTTGTAATACTTAATGCACTAGTGCAGAGACGATGGAACTATGTTGTGTTCATGAATCCACGGTCGACCAAGTAAAGTATTGAAAGAGGTCTCGGCGTCAATGAAATGAAGCTTAGCGGTTTTTGCTAATTCTCCATTCTTCATAAATAGTGTAATAGATCCTCGCCCTTTTGGTTGAATCCTTTTCGCATCATTTTATCGGTCATAAGCTACTGAGCTTCAATGTCCAAATTTTGTGATGTTTGTGATTAAGTTTTGAGTTATCTTATATTTTTGAAATGTTGTGGGGGTGATTTATGCAATTTTATATTTTCTTTTGAGTTATCTTATATTAGTGTTATTAAGAACACTTATATTAAGAACACTTAGCGGTAGAGTTTGGTGGATCGGAAATTCAAAATACCACATCATTGTAAGAGCAATATGTAATTCTCAAAAATTTTCTAATCCTTCTTTAACAAATGGATTTCAACTAAGTTCATCACTAAGTCCTTAAGACCTAAGTGAGTGTATTAAGTGTGTGTATTAATTTTGAAAAGATTTAAAACTTTAAGTGATCATTATCAAGATCATAAGGGTATGAAATCATTGATTTCCCAAAGTTATACCCCTTAAATTTAAAAGTCATCTTATGTTAATGAAGTTTCCAAAACTTTGATAATTATGAGAATTATCTTACAATTTGGCAAAGTGAAGTGGATTTCTACCAATTAAGCCCATTTTTTATTACAAATCATCAAAT
>NW_018229930.1:13784-14075 GCF_001263595.1 Phalaenopsis equestris | reverse complement strand
AAAGTCATTTGGCCAAAATTTCATAATTTTTTGAATCTTCTATGATTTATTAAAATTAATTGAAATTTTGGTGATTTTAATAAAAATAAAATATTTTATAAGTTGAAAAAATGTTTTATATTTTTGGAAAATTTATCTAAGGTCAGAGAACCCAGAGAAATTTATTTTGTATTTTTTTTATTTTTATTTGATTTTTTAGAATTATTTTGGTGAAAATTCTATTTTTAAGCCTTAAAAATCATTTTAAGGTTTAAAAATAAATATCTTTATTTTTAAACCTTGGAAAAATAT
>NW_018229930.1:13005-13774 GCF_001263595.1 Phalaenopsis equestris | reverse complement strand
CTAAGTGTTTAGGAAATAATTTTGGAACATTTCCATTAGTTTAGTATTTTATGATTTTTTTATTACTTTTAATTATTAAAAATAATTTAAAATAACTTAAAAATCAAGTTTTTATTTTAAATATATTTTATTTTTATTAAATTCCCCTAATATCAGAGAACTCAAAAAACTAAGTTTCATAATTTTTGGGATTATATTTTGATTTTTAAAAAATCATTTATGTTTTAAATGTGATGGTAATTTTTAAAAATCAATTAAAAATATTAAATGATCACAAAATGACTTGAAATTTTTATGGTGAGTTCTCTGACTCATGAACCACAGTGGAGAACAAAATTCCAATGATTTTAATCTCTGTGTACTCTAAATTAAATGTTTTAAGAAAATTAGGGTTTGCTCAAACCAGAGATGTTTTGATCCTTAAAAATCATGAAATTATTTCCTAAGACTACTCTAGTCATAGGGAACTTACATGAATTTTTGTAGAATTTTCTAAGTCATATAAAATTTTATATAATTATTTGAATAGAAAATGCATAAAAACTTAGAAAACATAGATCTTTGTCTAAAGATCTCCTTTGTCTTTAAAAAAATGCTCAAATTGTTCACTTAGACAGAGGCTACAACATATAAAAATTTAGAGTCAAGGTGATAATTCAATATGAATGGAGAATTAAAAAACCCCTAACCCTAATTCATTTTTTAAAAATAATTTATGCATCAAATTAATGTGAAAATAATTCCACATGGCTCTCCTCTGTTCACTGAG
>NW_018229930.1:11304-12159 GCF_001263595.1 Phalaenopsis equestris | reverse complement strand
TGGCTTCTTTCACTGTTGTGAAGGTGTAGAGCCAATCTATTGGGGGCCAGCCAATCTATTGGGGGCCTGGTGCTGTGTAGGTTGAGATTAGAATTTGTCCTTGTTTCGGGCATGAACGGGCAAGAGTTTGAGCTCAAAATTGGCTCTCTGTGGTGAAATTAAGAGGGGGAAATGGATTGGATTGCACTTAGGGATTCTTAGAGAAGCTCTGAGAGGGATGTTTGGTAAGCCTTAGTGAAATTTTTTTTTACCACCCCTCTCCATGTATGGACATGTGTTATGGCAAGTACCTTGATTTAACCTCTTTATTATCCCTTTAAGATTTTTTTTCAAAAATTTACCCATGGGATAAAAATAAAGCTTAATCATGGTTTTGTGGCTGGCTTTAAACTCAACCTTAGGGTCTAAGATGAGTTAGGGCAAGGCTCATTTGACCATACCAAGCTCAATTGATTTGGATTTGACCATAAGTCCAAAAAGGTGCCTATGACCAAATCTTGTGTTTGGACTAGGGTAGGCATGTCAATTGGCCCAATTAAATATGGAATTTGGTGTAGTATACCCTGAGGAACAACTTTCATGAAGGGTGAAAGTCATTTTGAAGTCAATTGGTTAATCAATTTGGTGGATTTTTTATTTTTGACCCATTTTAAGCATGTTGGGCTAAGTTTGGGTCAAACTTGGGCTAGCCATGGGCTAAGCTCAAATTGATTGTTGTGGTTGGTGAAGAACATCATAATGAACAACTTTCATGAAGGATGAAAGTTGTTTTGAAGTTAGTTGGTTAATCAATTTGGTGGATTTTTTATTTTTGACCCATTTTAAGCATATTGGGCTAAGTTTGGGTCAAACTTG
>NW_018229930.1:3917-10868 GCF_001263595.1 Phalaenopsis equestris | reverse complement strand
TTGGGAATTTTTGGAATTTTTGGATTTTTGGGCCATGGAGGGGCATTTTGGTAATTTGGTCATTTTTGTCATTTTTGGCAAATTTGGATGTATTCAAAGTGTTTGGAATGACTTTTGATCAGTTTTGGGTATTTTGGCCAAATTTGGGAATTTTGGCCAAATTTGGGTCCCAAGGGCAGTTATGTAATTTGGAGGTGCCTAGGGGCAAAAGACCAAGTTGGGCATTTCAAGTAGAATTGGATAGAGAACCATTTTAAATGAGTCATAGATCAATGAAATCCCATTTTGGGTCCTCATATATTGGTCTTATCCAAGGTATTGTGAGGGTATTGTGAGGATATGGTGAGGGTATAATGTACCTTAGCTCCGAATCATTTATACCTTAGCTCCAAACCAACACCCAGGGTCAATCCTAAGGCCAAGTAGCCCTATAGGCACTCTCCTTGAGTTCCCTCATAATGATCTTACCTACTAAGTATTAGAGGTTAGGACCAATATGTGGAACTTCAATTTGAGTAAAGAAAAGAGTTTTGAGTTTCTAATGGTGAGGGTACCTTTTCTAGTTTTCTAAGACTAGTCAATAGGAAAGTCCTATGGCTAGACCTAGGCTACTAAAGAAGTTTCTAGACCTCAACCAAAAGTGAGGTCAACATAGGCTAATGTTTGTAGATTCATCAAGTTGAGAGATGCTCCAGGATTTATTAAAACTCTGGACAACACAAATCTGCCGATGTTAAAGGAGCTGTAGAGTGGTCGGTTGTGGTTGGCAGTACCAAGCAGCAAATCTTCATCAGTAAAGGTTATCCTAGGCTGTTCTTTCAATGAACAAACTTCATCTGATGATGTGCTGGCCAACTAAGCTAAGCAAATTTATGGGTCGAGCAAGGCTGTAACTAGAAACTCTCTCATCTCCTTTGACAGGATCAGAGCGTCGATCAGAGCGTCGTAGATGCTTAATCGGGCTGGTAACTTCCTATCCACTTTGTATGGTCTTTCAATTTTTTCTTGGTTATACCAGTGGTGGATGTAGCTCTTCTCGAGTTATTATTTGTTTTCGTTTATCTGTTGGAGCTATTCTTGGGGGTAACACTCTCTCACTCCTTAAGTTCACTTTTGTAATTTCTTCTTCTTGAGATATCATTGTTGAATCTTTCAGTGTTTCCTCTTTGTCAGAAAGATTTAAGTTGATGCCAAGCGGTGCACCATGGTGCTTGAGGATTGGTTCCTCACTCCCAGTGCTGTGGTAAGCGATATCATTGATGTCTTCTTTGGCCTTGTTAGCGAGTTCATCGAACTCAAGTACAATTTGAGGATCATTTTTGGAATCAAGATTGAAGCTAGAGTGGTTAAGCTTGAGGTTAGATTGGTAATAATCGATTACATTATCACTAGAAACAGTAAAAATGTAGCCGAAATCACAATCATTACATTCATAAGACCCTGGAGGGGTAAAAAGAAAATCATACAAAGTTAAGGGTTCGAGGACTTTCTTCCCCGAATTCAAACAAATTTGAGGCAACTAATCTAGTAGATGCAACCCCTATCCTACCCTCTGTGCTATCAATTTTCGTAGTGGTGTTCTTCTTCTTCTTTATCTTTGACGATGACAAATCTCCTGGCGAAATCTTCGTCTCGGGTTTGGCAGGCTAAAGACTCTGAACGGAGCCTTTTTTTGATGTGTTCTGGATATGATTCAATATTTTCTTGGGTGATTTGCTCCAAACTTCATTCCATCCGTCTTTTCTGGTATATGTAGAAGATTGTTTTGATGAATCTTGTATTTGGTTTAGGACCCCCTTGAGCTTGTTCCAAGTCATACTCCATCAATCTTCTTCAGTATATAGATCAATCAGAGAGATTGGTTCGGCCGAAATCATATTTATGAAACCTTTTTTAGGTTGTCATAAATATTCTTTCGGGATAGTTATATTTCCTTCTTTGAGATTTTTCTCAAGCCAATCCTTAAAGATGAAACATTCTTCTATAGTGTGCCCAAGCAACCTGTGGTATGGGCAATAATTTGGTTGATCCTTCTTGTCGACCTCTTTGGGTTCCTTTGGATCTGATACTCTGAACTCAGGCTTCTTCATCAGACATTTGAGCATCTTGGATACGGCTTGATCTTTGAAAGAATGCACCATTTTTTGTTGTTCTGCCAAAGATATTCTCTTATACCCTATTCGAGGTGATCCTTCTTGAGGCGGTAGATGGTTGGACTGGTTACTCTATTTCTGAGCATGCTGTGATGAAGATTGGTGAGAATTTTCTGAATATATCTTCATTGGTTGTTTTCATTTATCAATAGTCGCTACTGTTCCTGACTTCTTTTCAAATACTCTGGTTGCCTTGGATTTCTTTTGAGAATCCATAAGTTTGATTTCTTCTTGAAGACTGTTGGCTTTGTTAAGTAGCTTCTCAAAGGATATGATGGCGAGTCCCTTGAGCATGAAAGCTACTGTTCCATGAATGCTTTTGAGTAAAATCTCAATTGTGTGATGTTCCTGTAGCTGAGGTTCACATTTCATGCTAAGGTTTATTCACCTCAAAATGTAATCCACTGAAGTCTCGTTGGGCTTTTGTTTTTCCATCATGAGCTCTTCTATAAAGACATGGTGTTGCGCTCCAGAAAATCTTTTCACAAATAATTGTTCCAACTCAGCAAATGTCTTAACTAATCCATTGGGCAAATCAGCATACCAATCTAAAGCAATCCCTGACAGGTTGCTGACAAACTATTGGAAGAGTAAAGTTTTGTTATTTCTTGTGTTGCCACAACTGGCTCGAAAATGTGCTATATGATGTCAGGGATTTCTAGTCCCATCAAACATCTTAAAGTTTGGGACCACGAAACCCTTGGGTAAGGTTACGACTTCAAATTCTTTCGGGTAAGGTCTATCCTTTAAAACCAATGCACCACCCTTAGATTGGGTTAAGGCCTCCCAAACTTGCTAGACCATTTGCTTAAATTCCTTCTCCGGCGTGGCACTCGATGGAGAATCCTTCTTTGGTTGCTCATCCCTATTTGCTGAGGCAACTTCTCTTCTTTCATCTGTAATATGTATAATTTCTAATTGGTTGACCTTTGGAGAGGCTAACTGTGGAGGTTGAGATTGTCTTGAATTGTGGCCATACCATTCATGGTTGCGGCCATCTCTTCTATTCTTTTCTCCAGTTGGCTGACTTGCTCATCCCTTAGAAGGATAGCCCTACGCAGCTCATCTACGGTGTTCTCTTTGATGAGAAGTTGAGCCTCAAGTGCAGATGTAGCGGCTCTAGTTTCAATGACATGGACATCCATGAAATCTTCTTTGAGGTAATCATTAGAGTCAAAGTCTTCATCATCACCAATGGAGACTCCATGATCTCGAGCCAACTCGGAATTCTCGACCCTGAGCTTTTCAACTTTTTCTTCAATTATTGATTCTTGAATTGCCTTAAGATCTGGAGGACCCTACTGGACCTCCTCCTCTTATTCTTCCATCTCGCTGGCAATTGCTGCGACAATGTCAAACACTTTGGACCCTGACATCACTCCACGATCTTGCCCTGCGAGCTCCCCGGACTGTATCGGTACAGCGATCTTGGGTATCCACACTTTTTTCTTTGATGATGATGTCTCAGGACAGAGTGTCATAGCAGAAACATCGGTATTTCAAGAAAAAGTATGTTCCCTATGGTGCAGACCGACTACAGTACTGGGTAATCTCTTCATCTTTTCCTTTGAAATTTTAAAAATGTCTTTATAATGGGTGATCGGCAGAATTCTCAGACCCAGTCTTAACTTAATCGGTCGACGGTCTGTCGTCCTTGTAGTAGTAGACGTTGTGGCGACAATAGCAGTGTCGACTCTGCTTTCTAAGTAGAACGAGACGGGAATACGGGCAGACAAATCTTCAGTTGACTTCTGAGATCGTCTGGCAGATTTGATGTCCCTTAAAATTTCTTTCTTCATACGAGGGGAAATTGCATGCCCCACTCAATTAAGTAACTCATTAACTGAGCAGCCCTCTTTGGTAGCTAGTCTCTAAAAAACTGAACTGACTCGGGTGACAGGAGTAGGTTTCTTTTTCGCCACACCCTGTCCATGAAGTGTCGGTAATGTGGCGGCAATTTTCTGGATACTCTTGTATCCATCAGTATACATTAAAGAATGGAATCTACTTCCATGCATAAGTGGATATGTTTCTAGTAATCTTGATTCGTCTTGGTGAGGATCTTTCTTAACGGGTATCTCATCCAGAGCCTAGGCATTAAAGGCCCTCCAAACTCTCCTGTTGTGGTATCTCCTTTGAGTTTGGGTTAGTGGTGCAGTTCCTGAACTCGATCCGATTTCAAATACTGATGGTTGGATAGCTAATCCCTCAGTCAGATCATCAATGATCGTTACTTCTTTCCCCTTAGCAGCAGCGGGGACAGCAGGCTCGGTAGTTTCCATGGCAGCAGCAGTAGTCTTGGCCTTTATATAAGAAAGAAAGTCCTGAAGACATTTCAGGTTGAAATCAACAGACGGCTCCTAAATTTTGGAGCGGTGACTTTCATTATGAGGAACGGGGCCTTCCCGATGATAAACTCATAGTCTTCAAATCAGGCTCTGAACTTAATGGTAGAAGCGACATTGCGGGCTTCATGGCTTGTCGGCAAGTTTGCAAGAAAAAGTCAGCGTTGGGCACGCCATTGTAGCAGCTTTAAAACAAAAAGCTCTGGGGTTAGCTATACGATCAAAACCTTGTAATCTTAGTGCAAGCACTGAAAATTAACAGAGGTTGATCTTTAGACCGAGTAAGTCTTATTTTTTGGGGATTTTAAAATTTTTAGTAAAAAGTTAATTTAAAAGTAGAAAAACTTTTATTAATTTTGAAGAGCGCGTGACACAACACAATTCGATTCAATTTACAAAATAGCAAATTAAAGTCGAAAAGGAGATGTGAAGTGTTTAGGACCCAGTGTGGGACCAACTTCACAACGCACAATGCCCAGGTGGAACTAGTCCACCAACACACCTATTGGGGTCCGACCCCACATGACGATTAAAAAGTCCTAAATGGCCTCTTGAACCCCTCTATTCAAAAGGTGATTAAACAAACAATCCTGAAGTCTAAAGAGTTGGCCGTACTTTTCCAAATCAGAAATGGGTAAAGTATGTCAATGGAAGAAGAGTAATTTGGTCCAAAAGGGACACGGACACATTACCGATGTGTGAAGATAATATTTTCTTATTTAAATGTAGAGAAAAACTTTTCCCCAGCGGAGTTGCCAGAAGCTGGCGGCACAATTTTCAGTTGAGGAGTTGCCCGTAAGAAGCTATCGATCATCGGAATTAAAATCCCGTCGCCCGCTTCGGAATGAAATTTTTAATTTACATATAGATTTAAGTTTGGAAAAATAAGAAATCAAACTGACCCCATTTTTTTTATAGTTTAAATGGAAGAGCGCTATACTTCAAACCCTGTATCTACCCCGAAGGATAAACACAAGACTTGAGGATGAGACTCGATCAAATAAACTAAGAAATATATGACATCCGTTTGGTCTGCGAAACTGTTTTATTTATCGACAATTTCTCCTATTTAATATGAAGAATTAAATTGGGTTTATATTAAGCTGGGTTTGGACAAGCTTCCTATAAGGGTAAGCCCCTATAGTTAATTACATATTAGATAACCGAAGTCACCTAAAAAAACTCTCGATAAAAATTAGGAAATATTATCTTCAAAGAGGTCAAAGGATATGAATTTTCAATGAAATTTGACAAAGAGGTGTGAAAAGGGATTGGTTCAAATTTGGAATATTTTATTTTTGGAATCTAAAGGAGGAAGAACTAGAGGATTTCATAGATCCGGAGGAGAACCTCGTCGTGGAGAACCTCAGTAACTTCCCAAACTATCCTATTGTTTGGCTTCAATTTTAAGGAGAAATATTTAAACATTTCATCCTATAAATTTTATTTGTTCAGGGCTTACATTTGTGTGAAATGATCACATAAATTGAAATGATCACATGAAATGATCACATAAATATCCTGGAAGATGTGAGAATTTAGGTCGTGACAAACGATAACCTTGGAATCCTAAGGCGAGTTAGGGCTTATGTTGTACAACATAGCTATACAAAGGCCTAAAGATATGGTGAGGATTTATGTTGCAGAATCAAACAACCTCAAAATCCTATGGCTTGTTGTTTAATTCTAAGGAAGAAAATGGTGTTTAGCTAAAAATGGTTTAGCTAGGGAAGACAGGTTTTGATGTTGAAGATGGTCGTGCTGCCCACAGTGTTAGCTCCAAGCTCCTTGTCGTAACAAGTTTAATTTTGCTAGGATGTCAAGTTATGATGTCAAATCAGATGACCCTATGGTTGAAGTTCTTTAAAAAATTTATGGGGGCATGTTAAAGTTTATTAAAGCGACATCGGTTAGGATCCTATGGTTCTGTTATTCCGGTACCACTATTTTAATTGGATTCACTTAGTCCAAATGAATTTACTAAACTTAACTTAATGAGTTTCATACTATCATTTAGACCCTGGGAAGCCTCATTAGCAACTGTAGGTTACCTCCTCCGAGGGATTCCTGATCATCCGATAGAGACGTATTAATTTAGTTGTAGTTGTTTTGTGTGATGTTTGTGATTAAATTTGAGTTGTCTTATATTTTGGATGTTGTGGCGGTGAATTTTATCTTGGTTGATTTTGTCAGCACTATTTTTGGAGTGGGGTTTGCCTATAAGAAGCTGTCGGTCATCGGAATTGAAATCCCGTTGCCTGCTTCAGAAGGACATTTAAAAAAATTTTAGTTTTGAAAAAGATGAAGTCAAACTGACCCCATAATTTTCATAGTTTAGATGAAAGAGTGCTTTACCTCAAATCCTGTATCTATCCCGAAGGATGAACACAAGAGTTGAGGGTGAGGCTCGATCAAATAAACTAAAGAAAGTTATGCGTTTGGTCTGCGAAACA
>NW_018229930.1:3487-3872 GCF_001263595.1 Phalaenopsis equestris | reverse complement strand
TATAATAGGGTTTATATTATGCATATTATGCTGGGTTTGGGAAAAGCTTGCTATAAGGGCAAGCCCCTATAGTTAATTACATCATAGATAACTGAACTTACCTAAGAATACTTTCGACAAGAATCAGGGGATATTATCTTCAAGAAGTTCAAATGATAGGACTTTTCCACGAGATCAAACAAATAACTGTGAAATGGGAATAACTCAAATTTGGAATATTTAAATTTGGAATTCAAAAGAAGAAGAACTTGTGGATGTCACAGATCCTGAGGAGAACCATAGTGACTTCCCAATCTACCCTATTATTTGGTTTCAATTTAGAGAAGAAATATTTATGTGTTTCATCCTACCTATTTTATTAATTATGGCTTACATTCATGTGAAA
>NW_018229930.1:1821-2122 GCF_001263595.1 Phalaenopsis equestris | reverse complement strand
ATTTTTTTATCAAAGTTATCAAATGAGTTAATTAAGATTATAAATTACCCAGTTCCCATTTTGATTAAGCCTAAATGTTCATTAAGGCTAAAATATTCAAAATTACATTTTTGCCACTAAAGGTCCAAATTTTCATAATTTGTCAAATTAAGATCAAATGATTTTGAGATTTTTATGTAACCCTACTGATAGGTCAATTAAGACATCAGAGGAGAAAATGTGAATTTTCACAATTTAATTTAATTCATATAATTATTTTCATGCAAAAATATGCATCTTCAAAGAAAATTCCAAAAGATGA
>NW_018229930.1:0-1558 GCF_001263595.1 Phalaenopsis equestris | reverse complement strand
TTTTTAGAATTATTTTGTGAAAATTCCATTTTTAAACCTTAAAAAATTAATTTAAGGTTAAAAATAGATATCTTTATTTTTGAATTCAAGAAAAATATTCTAATTTTTCCTAAGTGTTTAGGAAGTGATTTAGAATATTTTTATGATCTTTGTGATTTTTGTAATTTTTAATATATTTTTTTAATTATTAAAATAATTAAAAAAAGGATTAAAAATTAGGTGTTTTCTTTAAATATCATTTTATTTTTATTAAATCCCCCTGATGTCAGAGAACTCAAAAAACTAGGTTTAATAATTTTTGGAGCTGTATTTTGATTTTTGAAGATTATTTAAGTGTTAAATTTGATGATGATCTTTAAAAATCAATTAAAAATATCAAATGATCTCAAAATCCTTTGAAATTTTTATGGTGAGTTCTTTGACTCATGAGCAACAGTGAAAAAAAAACATCAATGATTTTGATCTCTATGTACTCCAAATTAAATGTTTTAAGCACGTTAGGGTTTGCTCAAAACAGTGATGTTTTGATTCTTAAAAATCATGAAATTATTTTTTAAGACTACTATGGTTATAAGAAACTTACATGAATTTTTGTAGAATTTTCTAAGGCACATACAATTTTCTATAATTATTTGAGTAGAAAATACATAAAAACTTAGAAATTTAAGATCTCTGTCTAGAGATCTTCTATGTCTTTGAAAAAATGCTCAAATTGTGCACCTAGACAGAGGCTACAATATATTAAAATTTGGGGTCAAGGTGATAATCCAATATGAATGAAGAAATGAAAAACCCCTAATCTTAATTTATTTTTTAAAAATAATTTATGCATCAAATTAATGTGAAAATAATTCCATATGATTCTGCTCTGTTCACTGAGCAAGAGGGTATTTTTATTTTATTTTTATGATTTTTCTATGCAAAGATATGGATTTTTGAAGTTTAGGGGCTATTTTCTAAATATATTAAATACCCCTATTTATTTATTCAAACAACGGGCTGACTGGATCATTGGATCCGTCTAAAAGCCACGCGGTGCGCTCCTATTCGACGCCGCCTTCTGAGTCAGCTACCAGGCCCGCCATATCGTTCCAGAGGATCATCCGGCTTGATCTCCGCCATCCATTCAATACAAGCGAGAATGGACGGTATCCGTTCATCGTCCCCGATGGCCTTAACCGAGAGCCGTCCAACATAAAACCTTAACATCTCTCTCGTTTCTTAATGGATTTTGATAATTTTTTTTAAATTGTTCTTTTTGAAGAGAGGAACACATCTATATGGTAAACATATTATGAAATCAAGCCACCATAAATAGAGAGCTCGCAAAGGCTTGGAAGAGTGAGTGAGGTTATACCTTTGCTCCCAGAGTTATACCTTTGCTCCTGAGGTTATACCTTTGCTCCCAGAGGTTTGGCCTCAATCATAGATTCTTCACACCTTCGTTGGGTCCCAAAGAGCTTAAGGATGAAGCCTGTGGCTCTAGTGTAAGGCCTATATATAATTTCGACCACAGTCGATTTTGGTTATTGGTTGAGAGCTATGGTAGAGGCTATTT
>NW_018229929.1:363541-365345 GCF_001263595.1 Phalaenopsis equestris | reverse complement strand
TATACTGTTCGGTACAGATATAGAGATAATCGGTCAAGGTGAATTCCAGGGATCTGTCGAAATTTCCTTACAAAGAGGGTCTGTTCTAATTCTGAAAGGAAACGGAGCCGATATGGCGAAACATTGCATTCCGGGAGTCCGACACCTTTGAGTGTCGATAACTTTCTGAAGGATGAGTGATGACAAAACTCCATACTGATTTCAGCCAGATCTGGAACTTGAAGAGTTGCAACCATATGAGTTATAAACTCATTGCACCACTAGGCCATCCCAAAACAACAGCTTAGAAGGTCAGCTTGTTTAGTAACTCATAACACAGTTTGCGAGAAGATCTTCTATTGGCGGGCATGCAGATGTATAAATATGCGGACAGCGATATGAAGACAGCTTGTTTTGTACTTTATATTATGTACTCATAGATGCACTAGTTATGCGTATAGCATAATGTACTTTCCATCTTTGAGATATATACATGATATATTGTAAAAATGACTGTGCTGAACTATGTATTGGTTTGTAACGATGAACAGAACAAAACAAAACAAATTAAATTTGCCGAATAAGTTTTGTCAATTTTGAGATTCCTTGCTTGTGCAGTATGACCCCGTTCGATCTATATCCCCACAAAATTACACGTTCTATACAAATTTTTTCGTGATATCCCTATGGAGTCACAAACCCTATATGATACTTGCAAATAAATCATGCAAATCTTTTTCAAAATAACATAAATTTCTACACATTACGCTTTCTCACACACAGGATATTTTAAATCAGTCCGATAACTCTGATTTATTAATTTTAAAAAAAATTGATCCAGTAATTTCAATTTTTTTTATCGAATTTGTTCGATATTTCTGATTCATAACTTTTCAAAGAATTGATCCAATAATTTTAATTTTCTCATCGAATCAGTTCGATACTTCTGATTCATAACTTTTCAAAATTGATACAGTAATTTCAATCTTCACATCGAATCCGTTCGATACTTTTGATTCATAATTGATCCAATAATTTCAATTTTTACTTTGAATAAGTTCAATACTTCTGATTTATAATTGATCCGATAATTTTAATTTTCTCATCGAATCAGTTCGATACTTCTGATTCATAACTTTTCAAAATTGATACAGTAATTTCAATCTTCACATCGAATCCGTTCGATACTTTTGATTCATAATTGATCCAATAATTTCAATTTTTACTTTGAATCAGTTCAATACTTCTGATTCATAATGATAATTTCAATCTTCACATCGAATCAGTTCGATACTTCTGATTCATAACTTTTCAAAATTGATCCAATAATTTCAATTTTTACATTAAATCAGTTCGATACTTCTGATTTATGTTTTTTCCAAATTGATCGGATAATTTTCACTTCGAATCAGTTCGATATTTCTAATTCACATCCTTAAAGAATTGATCCAATAATTTCAATCCTTACTTAAAGATCAGTCCTACACTTCTGATTTCTTCTATTGGAAGTCAGTTCCAAATGTCTGACTCTCCTTTGATATCAATATTCGTATCTTGAATCCCCATTTTGAAGTAAACCTTTACATGTTGATCCCTATTAAAAAAAAAAAAACAAAACAACACACTTAATAACTTTAAAACTCACTATCCAATCCTGTGTGAGAGTCCTCATTGCCTGATTTTAATCAGACACTTATTTGCAAAAAATCCCCAGCTCAAACAAATAGCAGACACAAATTCACACTTCTTTCTAGGTCTGATGACTTAGAAATCTATATTGGTCTTGTTGATCTTGTCGGTCAACACCAATACGTGCGGTGTGCTC
>NW_018229929.1:362210-362444 GCF_001263595.1 Phalaenopsis equestris | reverse complement strand
TCTATGGTGCCATTTTTACTGCTCATTATAAGCCTTAACCATGACCCAACCCTTGGTTAACCACTTTAACCCAAGCTAAAGCCCAAAACCCTGAGCCCCAAAATGGCTAATACCCAAATTCTTGTCAAGAAGCCACCTCAGCCAAAATTGAGCTGAAAGCGCCTCTGCTTAACACCTAAGCAGTGGGGCTAACCCCTCAATTGGCCAGCCAAGCTTTCCCCTTGCCCAATTCTA
>NW_018229929.1:361173-361908 GCF_001263595.1 Phalaenopsis equestris | reverse complement strand
GGTCGAAATCATATATAGGCCTTACACCAGAGCCAGAGGCTTCATCCCTAAGCTCTTTGGGACCCAACGAAGGTGTGAAGAATCTTTGATTGAGGCCAAACCTCTCGAAGCAAAGGTATAACCTCACTCACTCTCCCGAGCTTTCGTGAGCTCTACATTTATGATGGCTTGATTTCATAGTATGTTTACAATATAGATGTGTTTCTCTTCAAGACGAACAATTTAAAAAAAATCATCAAAATCCATTAAAAAATGAGAGAGATATTAAGGTTTTAAGTTGGACGGCTCTCAATTAAGGCCATCGGGGACAATGAACGGATGCCGTCCATTCTTGCGTGTATTGAATGGATGACAGAGATCAAGTCGGATGATCCTCTGGAACGATATGGCGGGTCGCATAGCAGCTGACTCAGAAGGCGGCATCGAATAGAAGCGCACCGCGTGGCTATTCAACGGATCTGATGATCCAGTCAGCCCGTGGTTTGAATAAAGAAATAGGGGTATTTAATAAATTCAGAAAATAGCCCCTAAACTAAAAAAATCCATATCTTTGCATAGAAAAGCAATACAAATAAAATAAAAATACCCTCTTGCTCAGTGAACAGAGGAGAATCATATGGAATTATTTTCAAATTAATTTGATGCATAAATTATTTTTAAAAAATGAATTAGGGTTAGGGGTTTTTCAATTCTCCATTCATATTGGATTATTACCTTGACCCCAAATTTTTATAT
>NW_018229929.1:360016-361053 GCF_001263595.1 Phalaenopsis equestris | reverse complement strand
TATATTGTAGCCTCTGTCTAGGTGCACAATTTGAGTATTTTTCTAAAGACATAAGAGATTTCTAGACAGAGATATTAATTTTCAAAGTTTTTATACATTTTCTATTGAAATAAATATAGAAAATTGTATGTGGCTTAGAAAATTCTAAAGAAATTCAAGTAAGTTTCCTATGGCCAGCGTAGTTTAAAAAAATAATTTCATGATTTTTAAGAATCAAAACATCACTGTTTTGAACAAACTCTAATTTACTTAAAACATTTAATTTGAAGCACAATAAAGATCAAAATATTTGATTTTTGTTCTCATGAGTCAGAGAACTCACCATAAAAATTTCAAGTCATTTGAAGATCATTTAATATTTTTAATTGATTTTTAGAAATGACCATCAAATTTGAAACTTAAATGATTTTTAAAAATCAAAATATAACTCCAAAAATTATTAAAATTAGTTGTTAGAGTTCTTTGATATCATAGGGATTTAATAAAAATAAAAACCTATTTAAAATAAAAACTTTATTTTTAGGTTATTTTTAATTATTTTTAATAATTAAAAAATAATAAAAAAATCATAAAATATTAAACCCATGAAAACGTTCTAAATTATTTCCTAAACACTTAAGAATCATTGGAATATTTTTCCAAGGTCTAAAAATAAAGATATCTATTTTTAAATCTTAAAATGATTTTTAAGGCTTAAAAATAGAATTTTCACCAAAATAATTGTACAAAATCAAATAAAAATCAAAAAAATACAAAACAACTTTTTATGGATTCCCTGACCTTAGGGAGATTTTACAAAAATATAAAACATATTTTTCAACATTTAAAATATTTTATTTTTAATAAAGTCTCCAAAACATAAATCAATTTTACTAAATCACAAAAAATTCAAAAAATTATGAAATTTTTGCCAAATTAATTTCTGATCTAGGTCTAGCTCACATAAAAATTTCAAGTGATTAGGAGTTATTTTGATCATCTTTTGGAATTTTCCTTGAAAATGCATATTTTTGCATGAAAATAATTATATGAATTAA
>NW_018229929.1:358889-359246 GCF_001263595.1 Phalaenopsis equestris | reverse complement strand
ATAAAGTTTAAATGAACCTAATGCCTTTTACCAGAGATTAAGAAGGATGCATGGACCTGCTCCCTACTCTTAACCTGGTGAATACCTTAGGGATCTATTAAACTTAATATGTTTTACTTAATAATATTATCCTTAAAATTTAAGGACCCCCAATACACAACATAGAGTTAGGAAGGTTTCCAAAACTTTACTTTTCCAGCTCTATATACATAAATGCTCTGACATGCATTTTGAGTTTCAGTGGAACGAGAAGACTCGTCAGGTACACTTTTACAATTTACAACATTTTACAGTCTTTCTTGTACTTTTCTGCTATTTTTCTTTTATTGCTTGTATTTATATACCTGCATAGAAAAT
>NW_018229929.1:320880-358219 GCF_001263595.1 Phalaenopsis equestris | reverse complement strand
GAAGCCAAATAAGAGAAGAACTTAGGAAGTCAGCGAAGTTCTCCTTCGAAGCCGTGACATCCTCTAGTATTTCCTCCTTTGGCCTCCAAAACAAAATGTTCCAAATTTGAACCAATCCCCCTTCACACTTCTTAGTCTGATATCTTTGAAATGTCCTTACCATTCGAACTCCTTGAAGATAATTTTTCTTGATTTTTATCGAGAGTATTCTTAGGTAACTTCAGTTATCTATGATGTAATTAAATATAGGGGCTTGCCCTTATAAGAAGCTTTTCCCAAACCCAGCATAATATAAACCCTATTTAATTTCTTATATTAAATAGGGGAACTTGTCGGCCAATACATTCGTTTCGCAGACCAAACGGATGTCATAACTTTCTTTAGTTTATTTGATTGAGCTTCACCCTCAACTCATGTGTTCATCCTTCGGGATAGATACAGAATCTGAGGTAAAGCGCTCTTTCATCTAAACTATGAAAATTATGGGGTCTGTTTGACTTCATCTTTTTCAAAACTAAAATTTTTTTAAAAAAACGTAATTCCGAAGTGGGCAACGAGATTTCAATTCCGATGACCGACAGCTTCTTACGGGCAAACCCCACACCAAAAATAGTGCCGACAGTGAACAGTGGATGAATTAAAAGAAATCAATCTCGGCCTGACGAGCAGCACCAACCAACCTTTATAATTCTCTACTCAATGAGGAAGAATATACAAAATTGATAAAATTATTGTCAAAATTTAAAGATTGTTTTTCCTAGAGCTATGACGAAATGCTAGGGCTATCAATAGAAGGGCAGTTTATAAACTCAAAGTGGAGAAAGATATGACCTCAGTAAACAAGCTCTCAGAGGAATGTGCCTCGAGATAGCGCAACAAGTCATTGCTGAGATAAAGAAGTGAATAGAGGCTAAATTTGTAAGAGAAGAGCAATACCCCACATGATTAGCCAATGCTGTACCAGTTAAGAAGAAAAATGGATAAATCAATGTATGTGTTGACTTCAGGGATTTAAAAAGTGTGTCCAAGGGATGAGTTTCTATTAACAATACCAGAATTAATGGTGTACATCGCATCGACACATGAGATTCTCAATTTCATGGATGGATCGTCAAGATATAACCAATTCAAGATGTCTCCAGAAGATGTAGCACTTACAGCCTTCAGGACACCGATTGGGATCTTTTTTTACATACTAATGTCATTCGGGTTAAAGAATGCCATAACAACATATCAACGAGCGATGACAAAGATCATTGACGGCCTCATTCACAACTAAGTGGAGTGCTACATGGATGATTTGGTCACTAAGAGCAAACAGAAAATATACCATTTTTATAATTTTAGGATTGTGTTCGAACAATTACGACAATATAATCTCAAAATGAAACCCATAAAGTGCACCTTCGGCATCACCTCTGAGAAATTTCTAAGATTTGTTGTTCATTATCAGGGAAGCGAGATTGACCCAGATAAGATTAAAGCTATCTTGGAAATGCCTCCTCCCAAAAACATGAAATAACTACGCTCCATTCAAGAAAAGATGGCATATCTGAGACGTTTTATTTCTAATCTCTCAGGTAGGTGTCAGCCCTTCTCGACGTTAATTAGAAGGATGCCAAATTTTTTTGCTAAAAGAAATGCCAACGGTCCTCTGAGGATGTTAAGAGATACTTAATGACACCTCTTATTTTGTCAGCCCTTGTCCCAGGAAAATTGTTGATACTTTATACTACAACCTTAGATGACTCTCTCGGAGCCCTATTGGCTCAGGTTAATGACATAGGTAAGGAAAATGTGCTCTACTACTTAAGTCGATGTCTAATACTGACAGAAGTAAAGTATCTACCTATTAAGAAGCATTGTCTAGCTTTAATTTTAGCCGCCCAAAAGCTCAGGCATTACATGCTTTCTCATAAAATTACCCTTATTTTGAATGTTAATCCATTGCAATATTTGATGACCCAACCAACACTTTCTGGATGTTTAGCAAGGTGGTCGATGATTTTATTGCAATTTGAAATAAATTTTGTTCCCCTCCATGCTATCAAGGGACAAGTTCTAATAGATTTTCCTGCAGCGCACCCACTTTCAACTGGGTCCCTGCTCAACGATGAATTACCAGATGGTAGATACTGCAGCAGTGTCAAGCATTGGGAAATGTACTTGGATGGGGCTTCTTCAGCCTGAAATGATAAAGGATAAAAAATGGTTATCCTGGGCAAAAGAAGAATTGGTCTAATTTTCATCACGCCAGATAATATCATGTTGAGATTCTCCTACCATCTGACAGAGTTGTGCACCAACAACGAAGCAGAATATGAAGCATTGATCACCGGTTTGGAATTGGCAATCTCAATGGACATAACAGATATTGTCATCTATGGTGGCTCACAACTCATCGTCCAATAAGTTGCTGGACAATATAAGATTTTGAAGCCAAGGCTAGCATAATACCACCGATACATAATGAAGCTAATCGAATAGATCCTCAGTACGACGCTCTACCAGATTCCCCTAGGACTTGGAAAGGATAAGACGCTCTACCAGATTCCCCTAGGAAACAACGCCCATGCCGATGTTCTAGCAAAACTTGCCAAGAAACTGGCATGTCCGCTAGTGGATTACATTAACATTACAGTACTAAGACAATGAGTTTTGTCTCCGATTGACCTCGACAATTTACACAAACTCAAAAAAGAAGAAGGAATAATGATTGCAGTTCCTAGCATCAATGAGGATTGGCGTAAGCCATTAATAGAATATTTGCAAATTGGAAAGCTACCAGAAGATAAGTCTGAGGCATATCCCATCACAAGAATATGCTCTGGTAAGTGATGTCCTCTACAGTAGATTATTCCATCAGATGTGGTTACGATGTCTGAGTAGAGAAGAAACACAGAATATTGTCAAAGAAGTCCATTTGGGATTGTATGGTGCTCACCAATCAGGGCTAAAAATGAAAATGAAGATTAAGAGACTTAGATATTATTGGTCAGCGATGATATTTGATTACATGGATACAACAAGAAGGTGTCACCTTTGCCAAGTGCATGGGGTGGTCTTACACCAACCTCCAAATGTGCTACACCCAATTGTTGCCTTGTGGTCATTCAAGTGTTCGGAGAATGGACATAATAGGTCCTATAGACCCTCCATCCTCTAAGGGACATAGATTCATTCTTGCTGCCACGAACTACTTCTCTAAGTGAGTAGAGGTAGTGCCTTCACGAGAGATTACAGTGCAGCATGTTCTGCAATTTTTCAAGAGTCAAAGTGTCTACCATTTTTGTGTACCACGCAAAGTGATTTCTGATAATAGGACAACCTTCAAGAGCACAAACATCAACAACTTCATTAAAAGGCATGGGATAGATTGGAGGTACTCTACAATTTACTATCCTAGGGCAAACGGACTAGCCAAAGCCTTCAACAAAATGGTTGTGCAAATTATAAAGAAGATATTAGATGAAAATAAAAAAGATTGGTATAATAAACTATTAGAAGCTTTGTGGGCCTACACGATAACGTTCAGAACTAACACTTAATGTACACCCTATGCACATGTGTACGGGTCTGAGGACGTACTGCCACTAAAGGTTTAGACACCGTCTCTCACAGTCACTGTCGCCAACCAAATCACAACTAAAGAAAGTGAAAAACTCAGATTTGAAGAATTGGAAAGTATTGAGGGAAAATGACTAGAAGCACTACAACATTTTGAACTTTACCAAGTGAGGATGGTGCAGGCTCATGACAAATTGGTCCGCCTGAGAGCATTCAAAGTTGGTGGCCTTATTCTCGTTCTCAAAAGACATATTCTTGCACACCACAAAATAGGTGGAAAATTTGAACCAACTTGGGAGGGATCATTCGTCATAGAGGAAGTTTACTAGGCAGGAGCTTACCAGTTGGTGGATTTATGAGGTGAAAGATCTATGTTGTCGGACAATGGTCGCTATTTGAAGATATAATACCCGACGTGATGCTGCTTGAAACCAACATTTTAAAAGTTTGATTATTTTGGGGTTATTTATTTGACCAAGTGTCTTTGACAAGGTCTAAAATCTTGGAATAAAATTAACCTCAATAAAACAAAAATTTTGGAATTTGCTCACTTTAATTTCATCCTTTTATCTCTAATTTTGAAATTCCATTAGATTAAAATAAACTAAATAAGAAATTTGCACCTATATAAATAAAAACTTGTGTTTAATAAGTGCTTCATTTTTTCTCTTGTTCATGTTGAATTTCAGCGCACTGATGTTATTCTGTCTTTTGCAAAAAAATGTCGGGACAAAAGCTGATTTTTGCCTTGAGAGACCGTTTAAATCTTGCACTGAACAGAGAAAGGGTAGCTCAGGGTGGCATCATAGATTTTGAGTTAGAATTTTGTCAAGTCAATGTAAACTATGAGGGTCTCTTGATGGACATAGTCAGCTACCAAAAGAAGGAAGGGTTACCGTCGCCGTTGAGAATTGATATAAAAGAAGACTCCTCGTCAAAGAGGAAGAAAGTGATAACACAACAGAATCCGATGGAGGGGACCAGCTATTTGTCATCGATGATAACTGCACCAACAGGTGATCTAATCAGTGCTGATGAGGAAAGGTTGTCGGATGCACTACTAAGAAGAACTCAACGTCGAAATGCTAATCGCCGCAAGCACAGAGCTTTTTTACGAGAAGAAAAGAGACGCATGAAGGAGGAAGAAAATGCACTTACCCCAATTCATGAGGGGAAAATTTAATACCCTTGCATGAGAGAGACTTCTTCTAGTTTGCCTGCTATAGGGGACGAGTTTGAGTTTTCTGCAAAGCAGATACTAACAGTAGTACCAGATGAACCTTATAGGGGTTGCCTGATGTGCAAAATTGAGTTTCCTACACAAGAATCAATCGAAGGAGCGTTCATGAAATTCCTAACATGCAATGTTCTTCATTTAGACCACTACAGTCTTTTTAGGAATTCATAGTTGTCGACATAGGATGTTAGGAGCCAGCTTACCCGGGCATTGGGGCGTATATTCCATTACCTACATAGCCAAGTTAGACGTGGTATCCTACAAATGTGGAAATAAGGGAGCCACCTCGACGATCTCAGAGGATCCCCATGACAGACTTGGAAAGGATAAACAGAGTTAAAATATGATAATTTGAATTCTACGAGGGAATATAAGGAAAATTTGTCAACATTCTGGAAGACTTGGAGTTGTATACATGAGTCTTCTCTGAAAATGATGAAACAATAATTCTAGACTGCATTTTTGACCTGAGAGACAGAGGATGACCTGGTCTACTAATGGAAAGAACTTATTCAGAACCAAAAAAGTGGATGCACGGAAAGGGTAAGATAACCATCCAATGTGGTTGATGCCATAATTTCACCAAAGATAGGTAAGAGAACCCCCTAGGTATCCTAAGAAATGATAAGGTGGATTTGATGCCTTCTGAAATAAAGGGGATGATCAAGAGGATGGTTAGATGGAGTATACTGCCAGCCGATTGCATTCCAAACAGTTGCATAATCAACATCTATGATCAAGGAGATTGTATTCCCCCACACATAGAACATCATGATTTCGTGAGGCCATTTTGCACGGTGTCATTCATGAGTAAGAGAAACATACTATTCAAAAAAGAAATTAACATTATTGGTCGTGGGAGTTCAGAGGATCTTTTGAGATTTCACTACTGATGAGTTCAGAACTAATTCTTAAAGGAAATTGAGCAGACCTCGCCAAGCACTGCATTCCAAGGATATGACATCGTAGAGTGTCTGTGACTTTCAGAAGGATGGACAATAACAATATGCCATATGGGTTCCAATCAGATCTAGAATTAGAGGAGATGTACCTGTACAAGCTATGATATGGTTGCGCCTGTAAGTACACGTAAAATCAAATTCTTGTCACGGAGCGTGGCTTAATAGGCCAGCTTGATCAAGAGCTTGTCCTATAGAGGACCAATAGACAGTTTTATCACCTTTTGTACTGCTCTAAAACAGCATATATGATATGTATTCAGCATGTGATGTTTCAGATGTATTCAACATGATTATCTCTTTTAATGCATTCAGCATGTACTCATTTTGTAACACCTATTTGAAGCAGATTAATGAAATTTTTTTCAAATTTCAACTTGTTTGTCAAATTGCCTTTTTGTGTGATTGATAAAGAGCTGTGGAACTATACATTAGTTCCAAATTATAATGAAAAAAAAAAGATATAACAAAATTTTAATATCAAAATTTCAAGTTATTTTTGAAAATAAACCAATGAAATTTAAATTTTGAAAATATACTTTAATAATTAAATGTGATAAAGACAATAACAAAATAAAATGTTAAATTTTGTTGAGTTTATTTCTCTCGAGTTCGAGATTTCTTACTCTTTGCTTGCGTAGCATGACTACCCTTGCATGCTCCAATTTCTTCACATTCCCCAAAAGTTTTACACTCTGAACAAAATCATACAAATTTTCATCACTAATGTCAATCTTCACGTGTCACATATTTATGAGTTCAACACTAAAAATTCTATACACTATTTACATGTTGTTCTCGGAGTCGGTACTGAGATTTAGAAATATTTTCCCGCTACCTCTTCGGTTGGATGTGAGTCCCAGCGGTTTCCTCCCCAACGTAGAAAATGTTTCCCTTGTCACCACATAGGTTGGATATGAGTCTCAGAGCTTTCCTTCTTAGTGTGACTGATATATTTTCCCGCTACCTCTAGGGTTGGATGTGAGACCTAGTGTTTTCCTCCCCAACATAGCAGATATTTCCCCAGATATTTCCCTTGATATTTCCCTTGTCACCATTTGGGTTGGATATAAGTCCCAGAGCTTTCCTTCCTAGTGTGACAAATATATTTTCCCAGTACCTCTAGGGTTGGATGTGAGTTCCAGCACTTTCCTCCCCAACGTAGCGAATATTTCCCTTGTCACTATTTAGGCTGGATATGAGTCCCAGAGCTTTCCTACCTAGTGTGACAGATATACTTTCCAACTTCCCCTTGGGTTTGATGTGAGTTCCAATGCTTTCTTTCTCGACGTAGTGATATGTTTTCGATCAGCTCTTGAGTTGGATGTGAGTCGTTGTGCATTCCTTCTCAATCTGGTCTTTCTATTTAAATTTAGGTTGGATATGAGTCCCAGAACTTTCCTCCCTAATGTGACACAAATCTTTGAGAAAGGTTTAAGAGCACCTTAAATGGAGCAAGGCATCCTATTCTCATTTTTTGAGAAAAAATTAAGACCACCTTAAATGGAGTAAGGCATCTGATTCTCTACCCAATTTCTTCGAGATAGGTTTAAGACCACTTTAAATGGAGTAAGACATCCATCCTATTCTCATCTTTTGAGATCAGTTTTAAAACCACCTAAAATGGAGTAAGACATCTGATTCCAACTCAAATCTTTAGAGATCAGTTTTAAGACTACCTTAAATAGAGTAAGACATCTGATTCTCAACTCAAATCCTTCGGGATTAGTTTAAGACCACCTCAAATGGAGTAATGCATCTGATTCTTAACTTAAATCTTTTGAAATTGGTGTAAAACTACCTTAAATGGATTAAGGCATCCCAGTCTCAACTCAAATCTTTTGAGATCTATTTAAGACTACCTTAAATGGAGTAATGCATCCAATTCTGAACTAAAATCTTTTGAAATTGATTTAAGACAACCTTAAATGAAGTAATGCATCTGATTCTCAACTTAAATCTTTTAAGATCAGCTTTAAGATCACCTTAAATGAAGTAAGACATCTGATTCTCAACACAAATATTTTGAAATCAGTTTAAGGCCACCTTAAATGGAGTAAGGCATCTGATTCTCTACCCAAATCCTTAAGATAGATTTAAGGACACCTTAAAAAGAGTAAGGAATCCTATTCTCTTATTTGAAATCAGTTTAGACAAACGTAAATGGAGTAAAGCATCTGATTCTCTTTCAGGGATTAATACTTGAATTTTAATCCTTTTATTAGGATCAATGCCTAAACTCTGACTCCCTTCTTTTCGAGATTGGTAACTAAATTTTTATTCTCTTTCAAGGATTGGTAGCAAAATTACAATTCCCATCTCAGGGTGAGCAGCTAAATACTGATTCCCATCCTTCAAAACACCTGAAACTTGATATTTTGAAACCCTTTCTTTTCTAATCCCTAACGAGAGTCCCGAGTTCTCGGTTGTGATTGAATATTCACTTGATAATTCCCCACGGGAAAAAACTGTCACTCAAATTCAGACTTGATTCTAGATCTATTGACTTAGAAGTCTGTGTTGGTTTTGTTGTTCTCGTCGATCAACGCAAATGCGTGTGGAATGCTTGCCCGTCACACCTCATCTATTGGGGGTCCATTTGTTGACATAACTTTTGGTTGAAATGTAATTTCCTCCTTAGTAGCCTAGGGTCTAGCAATAGGACTTTCTTGTTGACTAGCAAGTAGCCTAGGGTCTAGCAATAGGACTTTCTTGTTGACTATTCCTAGAGGACTAGAAAGGAACCCTCACCATTAGAAATTCTAAACTCTTCTTTATTCAAATTAAAGTTCCATATGTTGGTCCTCACCTCTAACACTTAGTAGGTGGGGTCAATATAAGGGAGCTCAAAGAAAGTCCCCATAGGATGTTCAAGCCTTAGTACTAACTTTGGGTGTTCTGGTCTTAGTAAGGCTAGATTGCACACACTACACTTTCTCACACACTCCAAACCTTAAGACCACTTCCCCTTGATTTAGTCTCCTAACTCCTTTTGGAGAGCTCATATGGATGGACCCAAACCCTTAGCCCATGTCTAAGTGGGTTTAGATCAGCATATTGAGAATATAAAATGAGTCATCATATGATTCCTATTGGTTTGGCATGGCATCATGGCTTACTTGCTCATCTTACCCAAGATCATCAAATTGCCAAAATACCCCTACAACCTTGATTTTTGCCAAAATTCCCAAAATTGCCCAAAACACCCAAATTTGTCAAAAAGTCATTTCAAATCATTCACCACTACCTAAATTACCCAAAATACCTCCAAAATTCCAAAATCCCTAAAATATCCTCAAAATTGCCAAAATTACCAAAATGCCCCTCATGACCCAAAATTTTCAGAAATTCCAAAAACTCCCAAAAATTCCAAAATCTTCCCAGATATTCCCAATTTCAATTTTGAACTATCACATTGAGCCAATTTGACCAAATGGATCCATTTTGATCAAAAGCCCCAAATTGCCCTCAAAGGCCCAATTTCTCCGTAAAGGGCCCATTTAATCTAATTGCAAGCCTAATTTCACCCAAGTCAAAAAGCCCCAATTTTGACCATATGTTCAAATCCCCAAATTGGCCTTCCAATTCAATTCAAAATCACTTGAGACCCTTTCAAAAAACTTCATGACATCTCCCTACACCAAATTAGACATTTAATTGACCCAAATTTTAGCCCAAATTCTTCCCCAATTCTAAAAGCCCAAACCTTTAAGTCATTCAAAAAGCTCAAAGTTCGACTAAAAGCCCACATTATAATTTTTCTCATCATCATCCATATAATTAAAATCATTCCCTGTGTTTCCAATTAATGCCAAAATTTTTCTAAATGAAGCCTCATTACAAACTCCACAAAAATTCCCCATAAATCCAAAAAACCCTTTCATGAAAATTGGCCAAGCCAAGGACAAGCCATGGGTGTGTCATATGAGCCTTCGCCACCTCACCAAGATATTAATGGCAAAATAAGGATCCACTTTAAAGCTCCCTTAAAAATTTTTTAAACATTTTAATGACACACTCTAACCCATACTTAGCCAAATCCTTTGGATTTAACCTCTCTTTAGTATTTAAGCTCAACCAAATGATCTCCTCCAGCCCAAACCAACCTTGGTGGGTGAGCCCAACCCAAATCCATGCTTTGTCACAAATTGACCAAAAAGTAGGTTCACCCACATTCCTCTTTAATCCAATACCTTTACACATGGACAACCCCAATTGACTTCACCAAAACCAAGCCTTGATCCCCTTAACCAAATTATGACCTGACCCTGGGCGGCCAGCCACCTTTACTGTCGGAAACACCATGGATCAGAAGAAAAAAAGGAAGTTAAACTCAAAATTACTCCCAAATAAGCTGGCTCACTCTAATTGGATTTTTGCCCCTTTCTTCCCTCCACCTAATACACCGGAGCCACCCACAGGTTAGCTGAATTGCAACCTCCAAGCTCCTATAATTAAACCCCACTCCTCCACGGCCAAAGGAAAGACCAACCAAAACCTTAACAAAAGTCTGCCAAAATTTTACTAGATCTCCCTTAAGACTTCCTAAGAACAATCCCATCATCCTTAGCCACAACAATCCCATCATCCTTAGCCACCCCATCATCCTTAGCCACCCAAGTTCACTACCTGAGTTCAATTTTGGAGCTCAAAATCAGGCCATAACTAGAACATAATTAACAACACCTCCATAGTGCACCAAATTCAAATTATTTGCACCCACTCCAACTCTTGCGTAAAATAAGAAGATCCCTCATAAAAGCCCCATCACCAGACCACCCTAATATAGATTTTGATCAACACCTAAAATTGGCCTTGATCAAAATTATACCTAGGCAATTCACCATGTCCAAAGGCTTCATCTAGAAGCTCTCTGGACTGAACTCAAGCTTCTCGAAGCACCCAATCAAGGCCACACCTCTTGGGCAAAGGTATTGAAGTCTCCTCTTAAACCAAGCCTTTTTTGATTATCCATGCTTATATAATCGATTTAAGACTTGATTAATCGTATGGATGTGTTTGTCTCATAGAGACGATTTGATAAGAAGAAACTCAAAGTGATTTTGTTTAGTATCAAGCGAGATCATGAAGTTTTAGGTGAACGACTCTCAGGTTAGGTCAGTTGGGGATGATGACTTGTAGTCGTTGGATCACACGTGTATCACAGGGACAACCAGGATTGCGTCGAATGGGACCTTAGTTCATAAAGCAAAAATTGACTCAGACGGCGGCACCGAACCAGAAGCGCCGCGTGGAGCTTCGGAGATGCCGAGGATGACGTGTCGCCACACTCGATAAGAAGAAAATTAAGGATTTAATTGATTTATTTAATTCCTGGTTCTTTTAAAATCCATATTTTGGTGTAGAAAAATCATAAGAATAAAATAAAAATACTTTATTTCTCAGTGAACAGAGGATAACAATTTCATGTTTGTTTGATGCATGTGTGAATTTTAATTTATTAAATAGTATATTTCTTAATTGGAATCTCCATTTGCATGGACATTTCACCATGACTTGTTTTTTGGGACTTTGGTTCTCTCTATAATGAATGATCTTCCTTGATTTTTCCAAGGTCAGGAGAGATCTCTAGGCAGAGATCTCTAATTTTCAATTTAATGGTCTCTATTTTAGTAAAATAATTTTAAAAATTAAATTATTCATCAAAAAAATACAAAACTTGTTTTGGTAGGTTCATTGTGGTCAGAGGACCCTAGGAAAAATATAAACTTAGTTTAACTTATTAAAAATAAAATTAAATTGGAGTAATTATAAATGTATGTGGCATAAAATTTATTATCCACTATGATTTAATATCAGAGGAACTCCCTATAAAATCTTCAAGTCAATTGGAATTAATTTGAACACTTCAATGAATTAATTAAGTGAAATTGCATTTTTTGACACTAAAATAATTATAATAATTAAAATACAACTCAACAAAATCACCAAATTGGTTTTGAGAGCTCTTTATTACTAGAGGAACCTAAGAAAAATAAAAGTATAATTAAAATAAATACTTCATTTTTAAGCTATTTATAAGTACTTAGATAATTAAAAATTAATTAGGAATCATAAAAATTGCAAAATTGTAAAAACACTCTAAAATGTCACATTGGTTTCTTGATCACTTAGGACCAATTAAAATAATTTTCGTAATTTTTTATGTCAAGATATTAAATTTTAAAGCTTAAAATGAATTTTCTTTAATTTTCCACTAAAATAATACTGATAATGAAAATAAAAATTACAAAATTTGAAATTTATTTCTCTAGGTTCCTTGACCTTAGAAAGATTTAATAAAGATATAAAATTTAATTTTCCATTTAAATAATATTTTTTGTTTAATTAATACTTAAAACAAACAAATATTTCTAGTATATAAATTAAACCTCTAAAAATCATGAAAATTGGTCCAAGATGTCCTCTAACCTAGGTGTTCCAGTAATTTTCTTAAGGATAGAAGCTTTGTCTTGGTCAAATTATTAAATTTTCATTAAATATTTCTATTTTTGCATTAGAAAAAATTATAAAATTAAATAAATTCAGAAAAATCATATTTTCTCCTCTGATGTTGTACTTAACCCATGAGTGGGGTAAAGTAAAAATTTTAAAGTCATTTAAGTTCGATTTAATGATTATGAGGTGTTAAGGCATTAAAGGTAAAAGTATAATTTTGGAATTTTAGCCTTAATTAATATTTAGGCCTAACCAAAGGGTAAATGATTAATGAATGACCTTAATTGACATGTCTTGATGATTGAAATATAAATTGGAATGAATGGTAGTAACCAATCTCACTTTGGTCTCATTAAAGATAAATTTGTAATTTCTAAAGATTGATGAAATTTGGAAGAATAATTAAATAAGAAGATATTAAGGTGAGGGGTCTAACTTTGGAAGATCATAACCCTCTAATTCAAAACCTCAATTAATGGTTTTAGAAAATGATTTATGATTCTTGATAAGGATTAAATACATAAATATTTAAATTTTTCTAAACAATTACAATCTACACATTAAGTTGTAAGGGCTTAGTGCTAAATTAGGCTTAATCAAAATCTTGTCTAATGAGGTTTAGAAAAAGACCTATAATTTGTTTTAGACCATTTTTTTAGAAAAACAATACAAGCCCATCATTAAAATCAAACCGGCTAATTTTCTTAATTAAACCCAAATTTCTCCTAAGGACCTTTACCCGTGTAATTCATAAGTTAAAAATTAATTGATAATTACCCCACTTAAGGGAATAATCAACACATCAAGGTTAATTAAACACAAGGGTATGAATTGGATGAACCACATAGCAAACATAATAAGACTAAAATGAACTTGAGACGATTCGAGGGACTGTGAAATGTCTAAGGTATTACACAGAACTTTTCATGATCCTTTGGGAATCTTCAAGGACATTTGGACTTATTATGATTTGCTTAATGGAATCTTCCCGAGAGATAAAAAAATTGGACCGACCATGATATGACATAGGATCTGGTAGACACACCTCAAACTTCTGTTTTCTGCTTTTCCTGCAAAATCATACATATGCTTTGCAGGTACTGACCTTTTAGGTGAAGGAACAAAAAGAATCGATAGGTACGCTTTTAAATTATTGCATTGCAATTTACTTTTATTTACCTTTTTGTGCTTCTCATCTTCTACTTGCAAATTTGCATGTTAAACAACAAGGTCACCTTGCATGTCAAATCTTAAACTTTTACAACAGCCAGAGAACTGAAACCAAAACCAAAATTTAAAAATAAAAATAAGATAAAATTCACCGCCAAAATAGTCAAAATATAAAACAACTCAAAATTTAATCACAAAAAAAAAAAATTAACTAAATTAAAACGTCTCTATCGGATGATCGGGAATCCCTCGGAGAAGGTAACCTACGGTTGCTAACGAGATTTCCCACGGTCTAAAAGAAAGTATGGAGCTCATTAAGTTGAGTTTAGTAAATTCATTTGGACTAAGTGAATCCAAAGAAAAATAGTGGTGCCAGAACGATGGAATTGTGAGATCCTAACCAGTGTCGCTCTAATAAACTATAACATCCCCCATAATATTTAAATAAACCAAAACCTTAAGAAACATTTGATCCGACATCAAGACTTGACACACTAGAAAACTTAAACATGCTACGATGAGCAGTTTGTAGCTAGCATTGTGGGTGGCACAACCATCTTCAATAGTAAGAGGATCTACAACAACATATCTCTCTTTAGAAATTAAGCAACAAGCCATAGGACTTTGAGGTTGTTCACCTACTGCGACATAATTCATCAACTCAACTTTAGGCCTTTGTGTGGCTCTGCTATACAATATAAGCCCTAACTTGCCCCAACTTGCATTAGGATTCTGAGGTTGTCGTTTGTCACGACCTAAATCCTCACACCTTCCAGGATATTTGTATGATTGTTTCCCACGAATGTAAGCCCTAATTAATAAAACTAGCAGGATTAAACATTTAAATATTTCTCCTTTAAATTTAAACTAAACCATATGATAGATTAGGAAGTCACTGAGGTTCTCCTCAGGATCCATGACAACATCTAGTTCTTCTTCCTTTGGATTCCAAAAAAATAAAATATTCCAAATTTGAGTCATTCTCCTTTCACACCTCTTTCTCTGATCTCTTTGAAAGGTCCTATCCTTTGAAATTCTTGAAGAAAATATCCCCTGATTTTTATCGAGAT
The DNA here is from genome assembly GCF_001263595.1 of Phalaenopsis equestris. Lineage (NCBI taxonomy): Eukaryota > Viridiplantae > Streptophyta > Magnoliopsida > Asparagales > Orchidaceae > Phalaenopsis > Phalaenopsis equestris. The sequence continues at coordinate 343,757 of NW_018229929.1, read as the reverse complement.
TTTTCTTAGGTGACTTCAGTTATCTAAGATGTAATTAACTAATTTTTTTCCTTTATAGGAAACTTTGAAGAACCCATCTTAATACAAACCCTATTTAATTTTTTATATTAAATAAGGGAACTTGTCAGTCAACACAAAATGGTTTCACAGACCAAACGGTTGTCATATATTTCTTAGTTTATTTGATTGAGCCTCACCGTCAAGCAATTCGTCTATCTTTCGAGATGGATATATAGCTTAAGGTGTGAGACACTTTCATTTAAACTATGGAAGATATGGGATTGAATTGATTTCATATTTTTCTAAAATTAAATTTATATGTAAATTAAATGTCCCCTCAAAGCAAGCAACGAGATTCCAATTCTGGCGACCGACTCCTTCCACAGGACCCCCCTAAAATTATGCCAACACTTAGGTATGATTTTGGTTGACCTAGGTTAAGCTTGAGTAGACTCGTGTTAGCTCAAGTATGATTTGGAAATAAACCGGGTTAAACTGGGTTAGCCCAAGTGAAGCTGGGTTAATTTGGTTTGATTTGGGTTAAGTTGGGTTGTCCCAGGTAAGCGTATGTATGATTTTGGTTTGACTCAGGTTAGCTTAAGTATGTTTTGTGTTTGACTCGATTTATACTGGATAAACCTAGACTTGCTTAGGTTGGCATGGGTTTAGGTCTTATTAGGGCCAAATCTGGATTAATTTAGAGTTAGGTATGTTTTGTGCTAGACTTAGGTTATCCTGGGATTTAGGTCATGTCTAATTTAGGTCAGGATTGGTTTGATTTTAGGTTAAGGTTTGTATTAAACATGAGTTGGGTTAGGTCTAGTATTTGGATTTGAGCTAGACCTGAGTTTGGTTAGTTTTGGTGTTTGGGTTTGAGCTAGACCTGAGTTTGGTTAGGTATGGTGTTTGGTTGGTATTATCTAGTGACTTTGGGCTAGACCTAGGGTGGGCCAGGTCTGGGGTTTAAGTTTGCTTTAGATTAGGCTTTGGGTTAGACCTAAGTTGGGTCAGATCAAGGATTTATGTTAGATTTTCTGTTATGATTTGGGCTAGACTTAGATTTGGTTAAGTCTAGGGTTTATGTTTGGTTAGATTTTGAGCTTGACCTGTGGGTGAGGTCTAGGGTTTAGGTTAGGTTTAGGTTAGCGTTTGTGCTAGAGCTAACTTAGGCTAGGTCTAATATTTAGGTTAGGTTTTGGTTATGGTTTGGGCTAGACCTGAGCTCAGTTTGGTCTAATGTTTAGATTAGTTTTTTGGTTAGGGGTTTTGTTAGGGTTTGGGCTAAACCTTGGTTGCGTCAAGTTTAAGCTTTAGGTTAAGATTAATTTAGGGTTTGACTAAGTGAGCTATGGTCGGGTTGGGTTTGAGTCAACCTTAGTTGTACCCAACTTAATACTAATCCAAGGCTATTGGGTTAATTAAACTTGCCTAAGAAAACATGGAATTTAAATAAATGCTTTATTAAAAAAAAACTAAGCAGGGGACTTATTAGAGAAGGAGGCTTAACTGAGGGAGGGGGAGGCTTGCCGGAGGGCTGCTTCTCTTCTTTTACTTCCAGTGCTCGAAGTAAATGTCATAGTGTTTGAGTGTTCCAGAAATTGTTCCCCCTTTAACAGACTGCCTATTTATAGGCTTCATAGGGTGTGGCTTCAAACTCCAGAGCCATCCAATTGGGTAGCAGGTTGATGCAGGGATCCATTAGCTGAATTTTGAGTGATGAATCATTGCCGGCAAAACTAAGCAACAATTCATGGCTTAATTAGTGAACGAATGTCACAGATCACTAACATGTGAAGTAGGTTTGCCTGGGCATGGTCATTCCAGAGCTTGGTCATGCATAGGCTTGTCGTGACCACGCTGAGGAAATTTTGGACGTTGTCACACCTAAGCCAGACATGACCACTCTGAGGTACTTTGGGTTGTGATCACGCCTAGGCCAGATGTGGCCACGACATGCCAAAAAAATTTTGAAGCTGCTTTTTTGAAATATTTTGCTACGTCAGCACATGGTGTGATATCCGCGCAAGTGCAATGAAAACAAAAATGAGGTCAACAACTCAACAGATTATTGTTTTCATAACAATTGACTAGGACCCTCGAAGTCTGCTACCATTGAGAACTATATTCATTAAGGCCAGATTACAACAACTGTTTTACATCTTTAATGATCAACTTTGTAGCTCCCTCTTCCTTAATTATGAAGAAGAGTGGACCCATGTACTAAAAATTACAATTTAAATTATTTCAACAGAGCAAGGCCTCAGGGGGTTTTCTCTTTTGAAGAGTTTTCCACATAAAAAGTGAGGTATCTCATCATACTCGCTTCTCTTTTATTACCTATGTATGTGCTTAGTTTTTGTGCAATGTTAAGCAATAATTTATTACTCTACTGTCGTAAACCTTCTGGCATGTATCAAGTGATATGTATGTAAATCTTTCTAATCTTATTTATGTAATTTTTTTAATTAATTTGACTCAAAATGAGCAGAAAAGAATCAAATAAAAGTTAGTTTGTGTTTGATTTATTTATAAATCGAGCTCAAAGAAGTAGTTTGTGTTTGTCTCACATGCTCAACAAACAAATTAAACATTTTCTACACAATGAACCAAACAATATCTATTCACCATCTACGAGAATTTAAACTTCCCTACATAGGGAATACATTTATGTTTGGACAAATTAATCTCATTAACATCCTCTTGCATCTTAGTTTGAATTTCTTCTAATAGATAAAAAATAACTACAGATTGGTTGTATCAAAATGCTTGACATGTTATCGTTAACTTTAGTAACTATTTTAGAAAATTTATAATCCTCACACACTATTAATAATGTAAGAAATAGTCGGTCAATCTATCAAAGAAAAACAAAAAAAAAACATTTATAATTTTATCCCAATTCTTTTTTATTAAAATGGTGATAATAATGCAAATAAAGTGCTAGCTTCAACACCATATTTTTTAAAAAAATTGAAAAGTATACTTTCTTTTAGTTATAAATTTTCAAGTAAAACTTCATTTTTTTTACCGTATTGTCGTTTTTTTTTTCTAGATTTTAAGATGAAGGGTTGTAAAATAAAAAAATATTAGAACTTATCATCGTAGAAAACATGTGTCTCTCTAGATGGGGGAACCTAAAAGACACAAATAAAATTATTTTTATAAATACAAATTTCAAGATTTGGGATGTTCATGAAGAAGCAAATTTATGTGTGATAAAGTAACAAATAAAACTAAGTGGCAAAATATGTACTTAGAGAATCAAAAGAAAAAGAATCTATAAATAAAAATAGTTGGTGGCGGAATAATAATGTGCAAAAAAATATAAAATATAAAAATTTATGTTATAAAAATTGGTTTAAGAGTATAAGCTTAGAGAATTAAAAAGCTTAGAGAACTGAGAAAAATATCAAACGACTCGCAGAGAGTCTAAAAGAACAATCTATGATGCTAAAAATTATGCTTTTATTGATCTTTATGATAGATTAGATACTAAGGAGGGTGAAAAATACTCAAGCAAAGCTTATTAAAGATGAAAATCAAAAAGTACTTTTCTTAGAAAAAGTTATTCAACATAGGTGGGTGAGTTATTTTGATAAACTTTTTAATGAAGTTTCTGGAAATATGATCTACCTTAGTGATCTTAATATCGTGAATAATAATAAAAGGTTTCTTTTCTACCATCGCATTAGTAAAAAAAAAAGTTGAGGAGGCTTTAAAGAAAACCAAGGGTGGAAAGTCTGTAGGACCTGATGATATCCCAATTGAAGTGTGGAAATATTTAGGAGATTTGGGAGTTTCTTGGCTTACTAAACTCTTTAATATTATTTTAAAAACTAAAAAAATGCCTGAGGAGTGGAGGAAGAGTATTTTGGTCCCCATATTTAAGAATAAAGGCGATGCAGAAGAGTGCAAATTATAAAGGAACTAAGTTGATGTGTCATACTTTAAAATTATGGGAGAGGGTAAGTGAACATAGGTTAAGACGTATTACAAAGATTTCTCATAATCAATTTGGATTTATGTCGGGCAGGTTTACTATGGAAGCTATATATTTATTGAGAGGTTTGTGGAGAAGTTCAGAGATAATAAGGAGAATCTACATTTGATTTTTATTGATTTAGAAAAAGCTTACGATAAGGTTCCAAGAGATATCCTTTGGAGAGTTCTTGAGAAGAAATGTGTTGATATGACTTATATTCAAGTAATTAAAGATATGTATACTAGAGTTGTTACTTGTGTTCAAATTGAAGGAGGATTGACCAAATATTTTCCTATTTTTATGGGATTACTTCAAGGATCGACTTTAAGCCCATATTTTTTTGCTTTAGTTATGGACGTTGTTACTGGACATCAACAGGAGGATGTACCTTGGTGTATGTTTTTTGCTAAAGATATCCTTCTCATGGATAAAATAAGAGAAAAAGCCCAGAAAAACATGAAATATGGAGGTCTACATTGGAGTCTAAAGGCCTTCATTTGAGTCGAACTTAAAGGCCTTCATTTGAGTCGAGTCTAAAGGCCTTCATTTGAGTCGAACTAAAACTAAATACATGGAATGTAATTTTAGTAGTAGTAGCTCTAGTGAAAAAAGTGTGACTTTGGGTGATAAAATTATTAAATGGTGTGAACGATTTAAATATCTTGGGTCTGTTGCTCAAAGCAATGGTTTATATAGATAGGGATGTTAATAATAGAATTCAAGTTGGTTGGTTGAAGTGGAGGAATGCTTAGGGCCTTTTCTGTGATAGAAAAGTACCGCTTAGATTGAAAGGAAAATTTTATAAGACTGTGGTGAGACCTGCAATGCTCTATGGTGCAGAATGTTGGTGTTTAAAAGAGAAGCATAATAATAAGTTAAGTGTTGCCGAGATGAGAATGATTAGGTGGATGAGTGGCTTTACACTTAGAGGCAAAATGTGAAATGAATATATTTCTGATAGGGTTGGTGTAGCTTTTGTGATGGACAAAATTAGAGAAAGTCATCTTAGATGGTTTGGTCACATTAAACATCGACCATCTGATAATCCGATTAGGAGAGTAGATGTTTTAGATTTGACTTGTGTTAAGAAAGGCAGAGGTAGAGCTTGGAAGACTTGGGCTTATTGTATAAAAAATGATCTTAATTTACTATAACTAAATGAAAATATGATACTAAATAGGATGCAATGGAGAAAAAGGATTCATGTAGCCGACCCCACGTAGTGGGATTAAGGCTTTGTTGTTGTTGTTGTACAAATTTTCAAGTAACATAAAATAATGTACTTATCAATTTTGATAGCGATATAATAAATTTAAGTAGCAAATTCCTATTTGAACTTTAACTCATAAACTTTGCAAGGGTTATTTTTTATCATTAGACAGATTAATCATATAGGTTGTATCCTGGAATACTAACTCCATCAATTTATATTAACTCGATCAATATTAATCTTGTCTCAATATTAAAAGAAAGTTTAAATTTGATCAATTTTTTCTTATTTGTTTTCGGTATGGTACATTTATGATTATAATCAGTGTGTCAAAAATAAATTTTGTTATTTGACATGAAGATCAATACAATTAACATGAATCTTAGAGTTTTTTTAGCATAAAGTACTCAAACAAAAAGATAAATCATGCAAAGCTCCCATTTTAGTAAACTTGTAATCAAATTGATCGGCTCGACGATAACACAATGACATCAAAATTGGTCTAATTCGAGTCAAATCGATTATGGATCAAGCAATTGAACAACTTTTGTAAGCTTTGGGTGGCTAATTGGAAGATCAAACATATTCTAAATCTGACAATCTTATAGTCAGATCGAGTGTCTCCTTATGACACATCCAACTCACAATATCACTCAATTCCAATATTATTAAGATAATAAAATGTTCATAATGTGTTTAATCCTAAGATTCACTCTAGGCCGTCTAATTTAGTGGTCTGCATTCTTTCCTTATTTACAAGGGAGGACAATCCTGGACTCTATAATAAGAGTGTTACTCTTTTGATAAATTGGGGAGACTTGGAGCAGGGGCTGGACTAGAATATGTAATAAACATTCCCTGCTCCCGTAGCTACTGACCATCATTGACCACTGCACCCTGACCATTATAAATCAATGTTGGTCGTTACCTGTTTACTGATCTCAATGAATCTTACTTTGTAACACACCCTAAAGATGATGTAATAACACCCCCAAAAGACGGTGTAATAATACACTCCTAAGGCGGTGTAACGAAGCATCCTAAATATGGTGTAACAATGCACCCTGAAGAAGATGTAATGACACACTTTGAAGATGGTGTAATGATGAACCTTAAAAATGGTGTAATGATGTACCCTAAATACGGTGTAACGTCCTACCTAAACAAGTAGTAATGACGCTCCCTTAAGATAGTGTACAAAATCACTCTTAATATGGTGTAACTCCCCACAATAACTACATACAACTAATGTACTCAAAATACAATGAGCTTCTTCAAAGTTCTAAAGTTCTTTCCTCTCAGCTCAATATTATGACTTATAACTTATGTGATACACTGTAACTGCAAACCCTTACTACGGCCTTGAAGGTCAAATTATGCTATTGCAACTCCCCACGACGGCCCATGTAACCAACTATGACCTATGTGGCTCATAACTCATGTAACTCCCAACTCTGAATTCCATGGCCTACAGTGTTTTTGAAGCCCACCAGTACACCATAAGCGACCAACTATGGCCTACGTGACTCACAACTCATGCCTCTCACTACGAGTGTAAACATGTCGAACACGAGCGAGCTTATGCTCAAATATCACTGTTCCTATTTCACTTGTTCATATTTTGAACAAAAATAATGTGTTTGTGTTTGAATCATTTGTTTAACGAGCCAAAAGCAAGCTCTTCATGAACAAAATGTCATTTTGACAATCCGAGTCATACAATCATAGGCTGCCAAGGGTTTTGGCGAGATTTAAATCTTATGATTCATATTAAAACATAATTCTAATAAAATTTATGGGGAGAGAGTGTTTGTGTGGAAGAGAGTCAGTGAGAGAGTTAGAGGTAGGGAGAGATAAGAGAGCACAAGCAAGCGCAAGTGAGAGAGTTGGAGAAAGTTCAAGAAGAAGGGGTGCTTGAGAGAGAGTGCGGGAGATATATATATATATATATACCCACACACACACACACATGTATATAACTTAATTTTTTTGAGCCAAAATGAGTTGAACATGAACGAAAAAATCCTTCTTTGTGTCTAGCTCATTTATATATTGAGCACCAAAAAAATTCTTCACGCTTAGCTTGTTAATTTAGCAAAGGATACGAACACGAGCATCTTAACGAGTAGAACACGACTCGTTCGCGAGTAATGTGTCATTTTGATATCCCTAAATCTCACAACTTTAACCACTGTGGTTTACATATGTTGTTGCAATTCACCTCAACAGTATATATGACAAACTATGGCCTATATGGCTCACAGCTCATGCAACTTCCAACTCCAGCCATTGCGAACATTATTGCAGCTCAACACTATTGGCTATATGACCAACTACGGCCTTAATGACTCACAACACATGCATCACCAACTCTAGCCCCTTTGGTTTACATATGTCATTGTAGCCCATTACTGTTGCCTACATGATCAGCAATGTCTTATGTGACTCACAGTTCATACAACTCCCAACTTCATCTTCTGCGGACTACGAACATTGTTATCGCTCACCACAATGGCTTACTTGGCTCCCAGCTCATGCAGCTCCCAAGTCTAACCTCTATAGCCTACAAATTTTATTGCTTCCCACTACTATATCCTCTGTAGGAAACTACAGCCTACATATCTCACAACTCATGCAGGTCTCAACTCCAGTCTTTGCGACCTATGACCGCTATCACAGCTCACTAATACGACCCATATGGCCAATTATGGTTTACATGGTACAAATGTCATGCAGCACTTAACTCTAACCACTATTGCCTACAAAGTTATTACAACATCCAAATACGACATATGTGGCCAATTACGGGTTATGTGTCTTACAACTCATGGAACCTCCAACTCTAGCATTTGCGACCTACATAATTTTTCACAACTAACCACTACAATCTATATGACCAACTACGACTTACATTGCTCATAACTCATGCAGCTTCAAACTCCAATTTCTATGGCCTATGGATATTATTACAACTTTCTGCTACAACCTATGTGGCCAACTATGAGGTATATGGCTCGCAACTCATGCAACTCCCATGCACTCTGGCCTCTGCGGCTAAGTAGCGCTACCGCAACTCCCTTCTACGGCCCCTATGACCAACCGACGATCATGAAGCTACCACCAACGACCTATATGACGAACTACGACTATGGTTTTTAACTACAACCACTGCAAAAAGCAAATGCTATAGCCACCGTCTATAACATTCATGGCAGACTACTACCTTCATTTCACCACTGCTTTTGTTACACATTTTGGTTATCTTTGCTAAATTTTATTGTGCATTGTAATTCCATCTCTTCTAATTCATGAGGAGAGTGGACTTGTACTTAAAATTACATAGTGAAATTTTCAATTTGGCCATAACTCATGGTATTTTCCCTTTTTAGGTTTTTCAAAATAAAAACTTGAGATTTCTCCTCCAACTTCTCTTTTATCTGTTTGTGTGCTAGATCATTATCCAATGCTAAGATGATAAATTATTACTCTACCATATTTATTAATTAGCACACATTGATAATTAATTCAATTTTATTTTATACTTATAATTAAAATGTACATAAAAATACAAATAAAAAATATGAATATTCTCACTTATTTCTTTTTCTGTGTTTCAATCTTAATCACATTAGCCTAAATAATCATACTGATAATCACATTATTATAATTATTCTGCACTTCCTTAATGTGAATTTCCAAGCTGCATTTAACAGTATCTTGACCATTAGATCCAAGAATACGTCCGCAGTAAAAGAATAGGACTACAACAATTTCGAGGAGAATGTTGTGATTCATCAAGTTGCCCATAACATTTTCTTTGGATTAAATATGCTTCTTTTTCTTTTTGTTTTTTCATTTTTACTTATCTTTAACATGGACATCACTTTATTCTTCCTCGTTATCTTCTTCTTTATTCCATCCAGCGGAATTCGGTGAGCCTTTTTCCCTTGGAGTTTTTTGCCAGCTTTCGTTTTGCTTCTATCACTTTATATCGTGTAATTATCTTCATCGCACAATGATCTTGAAGCTTGTATGATTCGAGGATTAGCGCATCAATGTTCTTGAGCTTAGATGTTTATCAACAAGTACAGTAATATAAGAAGGCCATCTACACGATGTTAACATGAGAATATTCATTTGCCTTCTTGGAATGCATGTCCTTAGGTCTTGAGTTCGATGCCAACTTGGTCACTAGTAGGCTTTCGTGTGGCAAATAGATAATAATTTTAGGCAAACATTGCATGATATGTTGCCCTTGTTACAAATTTTCTATATGCAAATAGATAATAATCTTCTAAATCGTTGAATATTAACATAATTTTTTAGGTTGAATTAATCCAAAACATAATATAAAATAATAGGAGTGAAAAGCAGGTTTTTAGTGCCCAAATCCGATCAATTAATATTCTAAAGGAAATCAAATTATAAAATATACAGTATAAAATGATTTTTCACAAAGAGAGTTAAAAAAAAATAAATTGAAAAAGGAAAAATATTGCATGTAAATTTCTAAGAAAAATAATTTTAAGGGCGTCCTTTAGATGAATAAATCATACCCCTTTTATTTTCATTTTAATGCAACAATATTAATATCCCTCATCTAATAAGTTTGAAAGTTCTAATTCACACTATAAATTTATTCACTAAGATTTAATGGAATTATCCCTCTATAAATAAAAAGGTTTATTTTATGGATAACCTAACACTCATTTGCAATTTTTAATTTATAATTTTAAAATGCCTCACCTAAAAAATCTTCATCATTCATGTTTACAGGCTTATTCAAACTGACAAATTGCTCAAACTAGATAGATTTAGTGAAAATTACAAGTAGCCCCGCCTCTAAATCTTATGTTTCTCATTATTTTATTTTTTAAAAAAAAGAGAAAAGACACACTTTTATATCATAATAATCACCAGTATAATTACTATTCAAAGTAAATAAAAAAATTAATTCTCATTAGAAGAATTATATAATAAGCTACGTCATATTGATTTTTGATGTAATAAAGGACCATTTTTAGCACCTTAAAATAATTCATATTTGGCCCTAACATATCACTCAACATCTCTTACAAGTAGAAACATGATAATAATTTGTAAATAAAGTTGAGTTGTAAGAAGGAAGTGAGTACTCAAAAGTAGGAATAGAGAAATACAAATTGAAAGATGAAAATTACTTTGTTAAACACTTCAAAATCTATTTGAAGGTAGATTAATTAGTGATAAGTATTATGAAATTCATGCACTAGTACTCCTTAAAAGCTAGTATGTAGAAATAACAACATATATTTCTTGGATAAACTAGTGATAAAAGTTAAAATTTTTAGAAGGCAGATTAATTAGTGATAAGTATAATGAAAATACATTATTCTCTTGTGAGGTATCAAAATGATTGATTGAAAATATTCACATTGGCACATGCTCCTAAGGTTAATTATGTTTCATTTATTATAGAGAACTTTTTAGTAAGAATAGACCTGTAAATTTAATTATTGTAGTAGCTCATTTAGAGAATAAGAATAAAATTTACTTGAGTCTAAGAGCATTGGTTGGGAATTTCTTACTCACTCAATTGATATACCATAAATTCACCATTTTGGAAAATTATCAATCTTAACTCTATAACTTGTGGAGATCATCAACATGACTATACGTGAAAATACTTTTTGACATCCATGATTTAATTAATCAAAGTGATATTATAAACTTACACTGAAATGTGCTCATTGGTTAGCAAATTTTGGATCAAGCCAAACTAACAAAGAGCTTTATGCTCTATTAGATGTATTAAACAAAATTATGAGCAACAATACTTGTCAAGAAAAAAACATATAAATCTTATTTATAACTACAAAATAATACTGTTATCATAATCTACCTATCCACTCAATAAAGGGGCACTTTCACATTCTAAATAATATTGGATTCTATGTGAAACTTGTTGGCAAATATTGATACAACACTAGCTTCTTAGTGAGCATGGAATAAGGTTGAATTTAGATTTCTTAATTAGCTTAATGAAGAGAGTACAACTTTCTCTAACAATAAAATAATTAGCTTTTCCTTAATTTAAGGTTTTATAGATTTAGAAGTTTAATATTTTAATGTATTTTTATGTAATTTTGGGAATTCTGCTCCTTTTATATTTGAAAGGGGCATTGATTGAGTCATTTTTATAAATGACATTTGATGGATTAGAGTTTATGATGTTCCTATGTTTGAGGGATGTCTGGAAGTTGTTCAAAAGATATAAGAAGGGTATAAATGATCTAATGACTTGGTAACTTATTGTTCACGTGTAACCAAAAAAGCAAAAACGGAGGGATGATTGAACTAGAGAATTGGAGTTCTCTCCTACTAAGTTTCACTGTCAATGTGGCTATCTTGCGGGATGACTAAAAGATATGTTTAGGGGCTATTTTATTTATTCTAGGAGTAATATTGTTTATGGATAGTAGCTTATTTTAATGGATTAAGCACTTAAAGTGTGGGATTCATTTAATCATACACTTTATAATACATATAGAAACATTTTTTGGTCGTGCTGCCCAAGCTTTCTTCTAGTAAAGAGGTAGTAGGGATTTGAATTGACACATCAATTTAGTAAATTTTTAAAATAAATGGGTTATTGACAAGTGACAATTTTCAATAGGTATTATATTTTAATTTTATTTGTAATTTTAGTTCATCAATGAAAAAGATCCAAGATTGTGTGATTGATGGATCCCACATCTATAACTCCAAAAAGTACAATACTCACTAATAAGGGCTCCACCAACAAAAGTACAAGTATACCAAAAAAAAATAAAAAATGTATACGCTAGTTCCTTTCTCTCTGTAGAAGATCTCCCAAAAAATGCTTGTGTACCTACTTCAATGGACAAAAGACAACCAAACAAACAAGATAGCAGCATAAGCAATGACATACCTATCGAGTTCAGTTTTTTATTAAGTGTGGTTTAGGTTATCTCAAATAACAGTCAAATAAAAGTAGAAGCAGGTCTGTTCAGTAGGATAACATGCAAGCATTTTAATCCAACAAAATAGTCCGTTAAGTCCATCCCCATAGCCACTATAATTAAAAAAAGTACATGAAAAAAATACCAACATTAAATCCAAGCAAAGATGCATCATCTACACATTCATATGAAGACCTAGTAAAGAACTGATAGACAATGGATGCAGTAATTAATAGAGTTTCAATGAGGCCAATTTCATTGATCCTTATAATGCAACAACCAATCATTTGTAATGAAAGGTGGCAAAGCCCACCAGAATAATAACATCTGCAGAATCATCCCATAAACTAAAAAGACATGGGACCGTAGTCTAAACAACAATGAAAGAATAAATCTTTGGATAATTATCAATAGTAGCAAAATAAAATTTAGCATCTACGTTAATAGATTGTCATTATCTAATGAGGAAACGATCGTATGGGGTTTGAAGTAATTCAATAGCTCCTTTAGATCACATGGCTCAATACATAAATCTGAAATGGATTTCCAAATAATATACTTAAGATGAAAACTAAGAAATAAGACACCTTCCCATGGTATAATAATCAGCACGTGTACCCAAAGAGAACATTAAAATTTTATATAGCAAGAAGCTCAAACCCAACACAAACCAAAAAAAAAAAAAAACCAAAGAAATATTTTTGAATATTAGCATTTTAGATAGAGAACCACAAGTAGATCTTCAATAATATTTTTTTAAGCTTTCCATATAATCTACAGTCCACAAATACTTCATTAGTTACATAACCACTCTTGGCCATCTAATGGGCTAGACCATTACCCTCTCTATGATTGAATTTCCAAATTATATTATTATGTAATTTAATTCTATTATTATTTTTAATTAATGCACAATATCCCAAGGTTCCTCTCTTATGCACATAAAGATTTCCACCAAAATCAGGGAATCAACCTCCACTTGCAAAAATTGCAAATTAACAACACTAGTTGTCTGAACAACTAAATAGCTCATGTTTCAGTTTCCAAGGAACTATGAGTGAAATAAGGAGAGCAAAAAAAAATTTCCTCTTATAATTCTTGAATAAGCCTCAAATAACAGCACAATATTTACTCCAACTAACATTCATGTTAGATTTAATCTAGCGGGAGGGGACAACCATCTCACCAACCTGGGTAGTTGTTGTGCCCTCCTCCAAAATCCTAGAGCCTCATGAATACTGCCTGGAAATGAGTTATTCCAGAGAAGAAAGAGGATTTGTGCTTCCTCAAATCATCCAACCTATTAATATAAGCCCAAGCATTAGCATGAATCATGGCACTTTTCAAACATTTCTCTAAATGTTTGTTATCATTTCAAGCCATCCAGATTAACCAGCATATAATGTAAGGATATACTTGTGGTTTTTTTAAAAGGATCCCAAATATTGCATATAGTAGAAATGTCCCCCTATTTTGAAGAGACATCTATATTTAATAATTGTCCCCCTCCATCCACACTGTAAATGAGATAGGATAAGAGAAGAAAAGACGAGAGATGGACTCCTCTTCCATTTTACATAAAGGACATTGAGAAACAAATCTCAATCCTTTAAATTTCATAATACCTTGACAAGGCACCACACAATGGTTTAACCTCCAAGGAGAAAAGGACATGAAGGTGGACAAAGCCCAAATCCATATGTTATCACCCCAATCATTAGTTTGAAAATGATGTAACTTTGAATAAAGAGTTTTTGTTAAAGAGCCTTTCATAGGCATTTTAAGCATAGAGATATCATTTTTAGTGATATTAAAAGGGATAGTGAAGATGTAAGGTTCATTATCAACCTCAACCAACTCTTTAAGAAAATTCAAAATCTAATTCACATTTGTAAACTCCTCAAAGACCAAAATATTTTTATAATCATCCATCTTCACAATAATCAACTCATCCCTATACCAACAATCTTTCCAAAATGAAATTTTTCTTTCCCTTAGATCCTAAAAAAAGTTATTTTGAGCTCAATCTCTTACTTGAAGAAGCATTTTCGACATCCTAGAATCTCCATAATTCCAGTTAACTAGAAAAAGATTGAAATCATTACAGTATTATGCTATCATAAAAGAAACCCATAGAGAACCACCTTTTCAAAAGTTCAATAAAAGTTTAAAGTAATTGATTTTGGCAATATGATGGAGCTGTTTAAAACCCAAACCCAAAGAAAATAGAGGTTTACAAGTATATCTCTAAGACACCCATTTTCTACTAGAAAATGCACGAGCTCAGAGGAATTTGTTAAATGTGGTTTCCAATATGTGTTGAGTACTTCTTTTAATTTTTAATATCAGCACAACATTTAGAGGAAGGTTATTTAAAATGCTTCTAAGTAATATAATTTGCCCAAAATGAAAAAAATTAATTTTTTTAATCAAGGATCTTCTTTTAGATTTTCTCCTCAACTTCATCAAGCTGAGATTGCTTCCTCCTTCCTTCGAGGAGATTCACTCCCGAATATTTTTGAGAGAGGTCAAAAATAGAGAAACTAGTATAGGATCTAGCCCAATATGCCCTCTTCATATACCCCTTCATCCCCATGTAGATATGGCATTTATTCATGCTAAACCCAAGTTCAGAGACATTTTGGAAGTGCTTTAGTGTTTGATAGTTTCTTAAAAGAGTACTTCCATGCATTAAAGGAAATAACAATTTTTATGACATAAGCAAAGAGGCTAACCATCAACTGTGATTTGTGCTTTGGGGAGCCTCCAATGTAAAGAATATAATTTTTTGGAAAGATAATCAAATGCAATAATAAAATAGTTGGAGATAAAGGATCTCCTTATTTGATTCCCCGACATGCTTAGAAGAAACCCAACGAGCTCCCATTGAGTACGATACTATATTTTTTGCATGTTAAAAATCTCCTACTAAGAATACAAAATTCATATTTGAAGCCCCTGGTTTTTAGAATGTTAATTACGAAATATCAGCTTATAGAATCATATGCTTTCTTTCTATCTAGTTTTATCAGCATATTACCTCCCCTTCATTTTCTATCAACGTCATATAACATTTCTTGAGCAAGGATAATGTTATCAGTGATCCCTCTACCCTTAATAAATGATGATTGGTTTTTTTGTAATTAATGAAAAAAAGTGTGGTTGTAACTTTTCACTAAGATTTTGGATATGATTTAGCTTTTATTAAAGGGAGGGAATAAGTCAAAAATGATCCAAGGCATTTACTCAATTTATTTAGTTAAAATAACTATATTAGAAGAAGAGAACAAGGAACTAGGATCTTCCCCTATAAAAAGAAAACTTTGGATATCCTTCACCACATCATTTTTCACAATAGGTCAAGACTTAATGAAGAAATCAGAAGTGAATCCATCTGGGCCAGAAATCTTATTTCAATTTATTTCAATATAATTCAATTTTTTCGTCATTTGTTGCGACATCAAAAAGCTCCAAACCATCCATATATGTCTTCTCCTCCACAAAAAGATCTTCAACAATGTTACTTGTTATAGCCCTTGCTACGTTTAGTGAAATATTGGACAACATTGTCACCTAATGCTTGATTTCTTGTGATCCAATCCCTATTTTCATTTTTAATTCCTAGAATGGTGTTGCTATTTCTCTTTGTTAAACACATGCATAAAAATATTTGGTATTTCTATCTCCTTCTCTAAAGTGTATTTAACGGGCTTTTTGTTGTAATAGTGCCTCTTCCTAAATAGAGGCTTCCAAGAGTTTTTTGTAAGCTTCATTCAGATTCAAAATAGCTTCTAGGCTAGCCGCATCAAGAGCCTGCAATGCCTTAACCTTCTCTTGTAAGTTGATTAGTCTAGCATGCACACCACTAAAGTAACTCAAATTACATTTTTTCAAAACAGGAGCCACCTTATTGTGCAATATTCATAAAATATACAAAGCATACCAATATCCGTAAAATTTTAATTAGCTTCCACTACATTCAAAAAGTTCTCATGTTTATACCACACATTCAGACATCTGAAGTGCTAATTAATTGTTTTTTGAAAAAAATCAAAGGATAATAACAGTGGATTATGATTACATCCAGAGCTACTTAAGTGTTGAATTTTGGGTATTGCATAAGCGGAGAGCCATTCATGATTTTCCAAACACCTTTTAAGCCTTTCAAATATCTTCCCTCTCTTCCGTGTAAATCTAGAACCAGCAAAGTCTAGATGAAAAATTACTTTATTGGCTATAGCTCCACATAGTTTATCCATCAATTTTTTGTCAATTCTCTTACCTCCCAGTTTTTTGAACTATGCACTTAGACTAAATTCACCCAAACCTTCCACCTAACTTTGATTAATGAGCCTATAATTTTGATTTTATCCCATACGTCAATGCTAACATAGTTAGTAGTACCAGCCTAGATAATGGTAGTCAACCCTGTAAAGTAATCCATCTTAAACTTTCCATGAAAAAACTTATTATAATCAACAATGATATCATCTTTAATATGTTTCCTCCAAAACACGCAAATCTTATTTGAGAAATTACCAATCATTTGAAAATTCATAAAATTCATCATAACTTTCTCATTATGTGTAGAAACCAAAGGTTACAAAATAACAAATGATGCATGTAGATTTAGTGTCTAAATTTTGCTAATATTTTTCAACATTACAAATTACACACGGAAGATATAACAATAAATATGCAATATAATCCGAACCAAAATACCTTTTATGAAAATAATTTATCTTTAAAACCTGCCAATCCCGAACACTGCCAATCCCGATTAAAATCAATGCAAGTATACGCATCACTCAAGTAATAAAGGACTCTAATGGAGCCCTAGTTGGAAAAACATATAAGTAAATTCTAAAAATTATTTTATAATTTAAAAATAAAAAAATAAATGTAAGGTGTGAAGTTTAAATATTAAATACTAAAGGGAATGCTATTTAAAATGTAGTTGAAAGACAGAGTTAACTAACTAAGAACTAAACTTTCAAAAGTAAAATTACAAAAACTAAACAAAGTTTTTGTTGACGGAAAATTTAAATTTAAGAATGCATTGTTCCCATTTACAATGAGTATATTTATTGTGAAGAAATTAAAATCATTTTGAAAAAATAAATAAAAACTTTTTTTGTGCCAAGTAGGAGCAATCTTATTCTTTACCCTCTTCCAAGTGTTATAAAGAACATTGACAAATCTAGAGTATGATCCCTAACTTCGTGGTTAGGCTGGGATGATATCGGCTGCCACCCTAATGCTCCCACTACTCACATCCTTGAGGGCTAACAATCTCACATCAATTTCCAATCAACTGAACCAAATTGAAGATTTTTATCTGTCACCGTGAAATCCTTAATTTTGCATCAAACAAAATGTATTTTCCTATTTATTTACACTCAATTCCATAGATGACATACTCTCCCATGAAATCAAATGGATTCTTCCCCTATTGTAGAAATCATAGCCCATTTCAGAACATATGTTCCTCAACATGTTTTAACATTTCAATTGGCCAGATTGAAAAGTAAATGAAGATCAGAGTTCAAATCATCATAAATTATTAACATTTAAAACAATAGAAAATAAAATCAATTCTTCACAAAACTGTATCTGAATGTAGGGAGAAGGATAAAGAAGACTACTCAGAATTCATGAGAAGGATACAACAAAATATGGATTTCATATATAAAAACATGTTTACGAAAGAAAAGAAATAAAAGACATAACTTATCTAACAATCTTTCCAAAGCAAATCTCTAGAAGTTCTTTCCAAGCCTTTCTCCCTTTACAAGAACGCTCAATTCTCTCTTAGAAGTGTAATGAAGAAAAAATCTCTCACCTTCCCTCTCCTCTTACAAACCTAGAAGAAAATCTCCTCTTCTTCTTTCCTTTCCTTTCACCCCACCCCCTACTTTCTTATCCTTTTCGTTCCCCTTCAACTCCTTGAAATCTTTCTCTTTTATTTTGGGTTGCCTCCTTTCAAAAAGAATTAAAAATTCCCTCTAAAATTTCCTTGAAAAGTCAACTCTTTTGAATTCAAAAGATGTGTCATTTGATCCAAATTTGATCCAAGAGACATATCAATCCAAGAGACATATCACTTCATAAAAAAATCTTCCAAAGTGTCTAGATGCATTGATTTACTCCAATAGGTGTGTAGAACAAGTGTCCCTTGGAAAATTAGCATAAAATTCATCTCAAACCGCCTTAATCTGTAAAAAGTCATCTCTGGCTACGCCAAGCCTCTATTAAACGACACATCATGCGCCAGAATTCCAAAATTCACTGTTTTGGCTTCAAATTTTGTCTCTTTTGACATTTTTGCTCCAAATACCTAAAAATGATATACCTGCAACAAAAACATGAAAATAACATTTTCAAAAGTTTGATATCACCAAAAATAAGCATAAAAATATGTACTTAAAATAGTATATTATTTAGGTGTATCAGCAAACATCTCATCTTTGTGGATCCAAAAGAAAATTTTTAGTCTACCAAGGCAGTAAGGATTTACAACTCCCTTGATATTCCATATCATAAGGTTAAGCATGATGGAACAACCTACCGCTTCTAGAAGATCTAGGAGGAGTATGTCTATGATTACCTTAAGGGAAAGACCGTTCTACCTCTTCAAAAATATTTCCCTTTTAAAAATTAAGAAGTTCATAATAACCTTTTTGCGTCTTACTTCTATATTTTTGTGCTTTCCATTTTTGCATGAGGACATTCCTAGATTCCTCCACATCCCCAACCAAATCATCACCCTTCACCCCATGAGAAGTTCCAACCTCCAAATTATTCATACAAGATTCCCTAATTCTACCTCTCTCCACCTCAGTCACCTTCACTAGGTCATCTCTAGAGTGTCTAGGAGTTCCAGCTTCCACCACCACCTCAACATTAGCGGGTTCCACAATAAGATCCTTCACCCCACCCAATTCAACATCATTATCTTTAATCTTACCAACCTCCACATTATTGGTCATTATACAGACTGCCCCCACCCTGCGATTCCAACATTTTTTGCACTAGGAATCACATATCACTCTTTTTTAGAGGAGAAAATTTTTAATTCAGGGTGTAAATAATAGCAATGTTCTGAAGAGTGGTTGAACATCTTGCAATTTGACATGTTGCTCAATAACCCCCTTTTCTCTGTACCCATTAGTGCAGAGCCTATCCACACCTCTTCAACTGCAATATGTGTTATATCCCTTTCAACTAAAGTCCTAGCTACGGAGGTTCTGGGTAAACTAAAGGTAGGAGAAACTATCATCAAAGGTTTCCCATTAATTATTGCAAAGGAGATTAGTATTACATTATTAAAAAAAGTAAATTTTAAACCAAGAAAATAGATCCAAACCGGGATAATGGGCGACTTGGTCTGTGGATCAAAGTCCACAGAACATTTGAGAATTTTCGTTGCTCTATTGTAAATCCGCATAATCCTTCAAGCAAAAAGTTTTGTGTAGTCCTCTTCACTATTAAGCTACTTAAGATTGTGTCTCCCGTCCAGGAGACCAATTTACCAGTTACCCATCAACTTCAATAGCTCAAAATCCTTCCTGATAAGCTCGAGTTTTGGATGACCATATATAAACATACCCACCAAAACTATGCTACAGGAAGAAGGTAAAATGGAAGATTCATTATCGGTAAGAAAAATTATAGATTCCCCAATTTTTCCCCTGGCCAATGAAGCTATACACTCCAACACAAGGCAACTCATAAATGATTGAAGAAAATTACAAGTATTAGAAAAACATTTAACCTTGTCCCCAGCAAGCATGTCGGGGAACGAGTACTCCATCAAAGTCCAAAATCAACCCTCAAACCAAAATCACCATACCTTCACTGAAACACTAGCCGCAACACCACAGTCCAAGCACTCCAATTGAAGTGCGTTTATTATTATTATTATTATTATTATTATTATTATTATATACATACATACATACATACAAACACACACACACAGACACACATATATGTAAACCAAAACTCGTGGTAGCTATAGTAGAGGAGAGTAAAATTTAAGTTAAGAGTGCAATGTCCATTAGGATCAGTAACAAAGTCAGACCCATCCTGCATTCAGTTAGGTGTTTCCCTGCCAAGTTAAAACAGTAAAAACAATAAAGTCAGTGAATATAAGTGTGCATAGTTATCTTGTGGCCATAAAGTATAGTCTCCTAAACTCAAGAGAAACTGTGAAACGATAATGAAAATAGCATCCAAATACATAAAGCCCAGTGTGGCATCAAGCAATATCGTGTAATGTCAGCTCCATGAAGGAAGAAAGGCCAACCAACTAACTACATATCAGTGCTAGCATCCACAATCTACGCCAACAAAGCTGTCCATTCACCAACCAAACCAGAAATAGTAAAATAAGGCAGTAACCAAGGATAGAATCGAAACCCCCATATCAACAATAGAGAAGTACAGTTATATATATATATATAGCGTAGATCACACCATATCATTTGTGCGTAGTGGCGATGCATAATCCACACCGTTGTTCACATATACAAATAACACACGAAATATTTCCTTCCGAGCATCTTACTCGACCCTACCCACATCAAACTTCTTACCAATTGAAAATAGAATATTAATGTTTGTAACTACACATATTTCTCCACTCAATTTGCCTAAATATAAAAAAATCTAACATTATATATATATATATATATATATAAAGGACAAGAGCAACTAAGGCTCCTTACATGTTAATAGTACCAAATGGGGATTACAAGAGTTGGAGAGATATACCCTCCCAAAAACTGAAAATGAAATAGGGAACACATGATGCTCATGTAACTGTATAGACCCATGAAAGAAATAACACACAAGGACCAGCAGTAAAGCCTAACACTATGTAACTCAGTACCTTCCCCTAAGGATCTACCTCCCATAACAGTTACATACATTTGATATAGGGGAGTGCCAAATTGTCACTAATGAGCAGGAATTTTAACTCAGGTGTAAGTGTCTGCCCAACAAAAATCAAACACATTTCCAAGATGTCTTTAATCAGATCAAAGCACAACTTGAACATTGAACTAGCTCTTTCCTCTCTAATGGTGGGAGGATCACTGTTTTAAGGAGTATTCTCACTGCAATGCCTTCTTATGTCCTACAAATGTTCTCCATGCAAAAGGGCACTCAACACTCTAGTGGAAGGATCTTCAATAAATTTCTTTGGTCGGGTCAAAGAAAGCAATATCATTGGCTCCCTTGGCAGAAATTATGTAAACCTTTGCAAGCTGGTGGGCTGGGCTTCAAAGACTTCCAACACCTGGGTTTCATAAATATTTGCAAATTATGGATCAAATTCAGGTC
The DNA here is from genome assembly GCF_001263595.1 of Phalaenopsis equestris. Lineage (NCBI taxonomy): Eukaryota > Viridiplantae > Streptophyta > Magnoliopsida > Asparagales > Orchidaceae > Phalaenopsis > Phalaenopsis equestris. The sequence continues at coordinate 322,258 of NW_018229929.1, read as the reverse complement.
CCAGGATAGCCTTTGGGCAAGATTTCTAAAAGGGAAATACTGCAGATTTTTGCACCCTACTTTGGTATCCAAAAGGATGGGGGATTCCAAACTATGGACAAACTGCTGAATAATAGAAATAAAGCTGAGGAACTCTTCCTTTGGGAGCTAGGAGATGGGAATATCAACTTTTGGTTAGATAACTGGGTCTGCAATGGAGAGAAACTTGAGTGCCTCACCCCTAATCCAAACACTAACTGTCTAGTCAGAGATTATTGGTCTGATAATCAGTGGAACTGCAGACTGCTGAACACTATTCTTTCTAGTGAACATGTGAGGTGGGTTATGGAGACTCCTATATCTTTAATTTCAAAGGATAAAATTAATACTAAATAGGCTTACTCCCAGAAATTATTAGCCTATATTTACCATCATTTCTTTAATTGGAATCAGATGCCTTAGGGTATAGTCATTTGGGGTAAATTCTTAACTCCCTCTATGTCCTTCTTCTGTTAGAGACTCTGACATTCCTTACTTGATACAGATGATATATTAAAGATGAAAGGGCTGAGAGGGCCTTCAATCTGCCCACTTTGCTATGCTGCTGAAGAAGCCTTGGATCATCTACTTTTCTCATGTGCCCTCTCACAAGAAATTTGGTCAGGATTAATCAAGCTCCTGAATATTAATACTCATAATGTAAGCTGGCTTAAATTCTCTACTAGCTGGGAAGATTGGCATAACAACAACCTTTGCGTGATACCCTGTGTTGTGGCTTGGTTCATATGGACGTACAGAAACCACAACAAATTTGATGGGAAGTTTTCAGGGTCAAAATCTGTGATAAATCTGTGATTATTAATTTTGTGATTATTAATTTTATCTCTTATATTCAAAAATTGATCAAGTTTCATCATTTCCCTAATGTTATAAAGCAATGGACTCCAGGAAACAATACCCCTCTTCTTCAGACTTTCAAACTAATCCCTTGGAGTCCTTCCCCTACTGGTTGGTTGAAGGTCAACACTGATGGCAGCTTCTCAAATGGTTGTGCTGGCATTGGGGGATTCTTCAGGAACCCTCATGGTTCTCCCATTTTGTATTTCACTGCTCCTGCTGTGGCAATGGATGCTCTAGAGGTTGAATTCATAGCTATCTACTGGGCTATCAGAATTGTTTGTTACTGTCATATGGGTCCTTTGATTATAGAAACAGATTCTACTAACTGTATTAAAATCCTTCTTCATGATGAAACCCCCCCTTGGAATATAACCGATGGAATAATCTGTTAGTTGCACTACTGCCCAGATACATGATCAATATCAATTATATTCCTAGAGAGGGTAATTGTCCTGCTCATTGGCTTGCCTCCCAGGGTAGAAATATATATATAATTTTT
>NW_018229929.1:318342-320177 GCF_001263595.1 Phalaenopsis equestris | reverse complement strand
TATATATATATATATATATATGTATGTATTTATGTGTATATCTGTATATGTATGTGTTTACATATGTATGTGTATATGTCTGTATATGTATGTGTTTATATATGTATGTGTATACCTTCTAGCAAAAAGTTTTGTGTAGTCCTCTTCACTATTAAGCTACTTAAGATTGTGTCTCCCGTCCAGGAGACCAATTTACCAGTTACCCATCAACTTCAATAGCTCAAAATCCTTCCTGATAAGCTCGAGTTTTGGATGACCATATATAAACATACCCACCAAAACTATGCTACAGGAAGAAGGTAAAATGGAAGATTCATTATCGGTAAGAAAAATTATAGGTTCCCCACTTTTTCCCCTGGTATTCCAATGAAGCTATACACTCCAACACATGGCAACTCATGAAATGATTGAAGAAAATTACAAGTATTAGAAAAACATTTGACTTTGTCCCCGGCAAGCATGTCGGAGAATGAGTACTCCATCAAAGTCCAAAATCAATCCTAAAACTAAAATCACCGTACCTTCGCCGAAACGCTAGCAGCGACACAACAGCCCGAGCACTCCAATTGATGTGCGTTTATTATTATTATTATTATTATTATTATTATTATTATTATTATTACATACATACATACATACATACATACATACATACATACATACATACATACATACATACATACATACATACATACATACATAAACACACACACACACACACACACAGATATGTAAACCAAAACTCGTGGTAGCTATAGTAGAGGAGAGAAAAATTAAAGTTAAGAGTGCAATGTCCAATGTCCATTGGGATCAGGATCAGCAACAAACTCAGACCCATCTTGCATTCAGTTAGGTGTTTCCCTGCCAAGTTAAAATAGTAAAAACAATAAAGTCAATGAATATAAGTGTGCATAATTATCTTGTGGCCATAGAGTATAGTCTCCTAAACTCCAGAGAAACTGTGAAACCATAATGAAAATAACATCCAAATACATAAAGCCCTGTTATGTATGTGTCTATATATGTATGTATTTATTTATGTGTATATCTGTATATGTATGTGTTTATATATGTATGTGTATATATATGTATTTATATGTGTATATATGTATGTGTTGACCTCACTTTTGGTTAAGGTCTAGAAATTTCTTTAGTAGCCTAGGTCTAGCCATCGGACTTTTCTACTGACTGGTCTTAGAAAACTAGAAAAGGTACCCTCACCATTAGAAACTCAAAACTCTTCTCTTTACTCAACTTGAAGTTCCACATATTGGTCCTAACCTCTAGTACTTAGTAGGTAAGATCATTATGATGGAACTCAAGGAGAGTTCCTATAGGACTACTTGGCCTTAGGATTCACCCTGGGTGTTGATTTGGAGCTAAGGTACACCATACCCTCATCATACTTTCATAATACCCTCACAATACCCTGGCTAAGACTAATATATGGGGACCCAAAATGTAGATTTCATTGGTCCATGACTCATTCAAAATGGTTCTCTACCCAATTGCACTTGAAATGCCCAACTTGGCCTTTTGCCCCTAGGCACCTCCAAATTACCTAACTGCCCTTGAGACCCAAATTTGGCCAAAACTCTCAAATTTTGCAAAATACCCAAAACTGATCAAAACTCCTTCCAAAAACTTTGAATACATCCAAATTTGCCAAAACTGACAAAAATTTCCAAAAATGGCCAAATTACCAAAATGCCCCTCCATGGCCCAAAAATCCAAAAATTCCAAAAAATCCCAATAAATCCAAAATATTCCCAATTTCATTTTGTCCAACTACACCATGGCCCAATTTGGTCAATTTGACTATCTTTGACCAAAAC
>NW_018229929.1:315984-318160 GCF_001263595.1 Phalaenopsis equestris | reverse complement strand
CACCAAATTGATTAACCAATTGACCTCAAAATGACTTTACCCTTCATGAAAGTTGTTCCTCATGGTCTCTTACACCAAATGCAATATTGAATTGAGCCAAATTACATGGCTAAACAAACCTAAACCCATTTTTGGTCATATTAGCCCATGACCAAAATATAATGAAAATCAAACTTGGTATTCCCAATCACGCTTAAACTTAGCTAAACTCTAGACCTTAGAGTTAAGTTAAGTTAACCATGGGTTAGCCATGATATTTATCCCTTAGGTAAGTATTTTTATTTTATTAAAGGATAAGTTTCATGCAAATTACTCACTAACACTTGGCAATTTTCTATTGTGCCATTTTTCTTGCTCATCATGAGCTTTAAACTTCATCTCCAAGCATCCCAACTGATCTAAATCTATCAAAAAGCCATGGCCATGGCTATGGAAGAGGAGAGAGCTCAAGGCCAAATAAGGAAGAGTCACCATAGATTAGCAAAACCTCCTCCAAAATATCCAAAATTCTTCTCTAAGCATAGAGAAGAAGGGCTCCACCATTAATTGCCCTCAAAGCCTCCTCTGTGAGTTCAATTTTGAGCTCAAAATCGAGATCAAAATCAGGGCACTGCTCTAAACTCCACTAAAATCAAATTAACTTTGTACACACCTTCACAAGTCCTAAAGAAGAAGCTTTCCCATCAAACCCCCCTTCCCCAAGCCCTCATTTGTTGTGGAGGATAAGGCCGAACCCCATTTTTGGGATTTCTAAACAAAACTCAAAGGAACTCCAATTGGTGATTAGAGAAGCTTCGTTGGACCTCAACAAACATTCCACAAGCATCCAATTGAGGCCACACCTCTTGGACAAAGGTATAGACCATTTTCCCTAAATTCGAGCTCGGTTTCACGCATTGTGAAGAAAACTTACAAATCATGCTTGATTAACTGTATGGATGTGTAGAGCTAGGTCAGATCTACGATTTAAAAAAAAAAATTCATGTAATTCGGTTGAGAATCGAGTGAGATATTAACGTTTGAAGGTGGACGGCCCTTGGGATGAACCAGACGGAGACGATGAACGGATGTCGTCCATTCGCGTGTGTATCGATCGGACGGTCCTGGTTGCATCAGACAGAGATCTCGTATATCCACAGCGCGCTGAGTCTGCGCCGACGACAGCAATTTCCCGAGACATAGGTTCAAAAACATAATAGAGCGCACCGATGGTTCCATCGACCCCGCCGTCGGCGAGATCGCGAAAATACCTCTTCAACCATGATTTTAACCAGTCAACCGCCACTATTCATCATTCCCTTCCTCCTAAAAACACCATTTTTGAATTAGGGCTTGGTAAATCTTGGATTGGGAGACGATTTCAAGGCTTTTTGACACCGGATTTGATCCTCTTTAGGTAAGAGCTTCACTTCAAGTTAAAAGTATTTGATCTTCACCATGTATTTCTTCCACATTGAGGAAACCCAAAAATTTGAAAATGTGAAGAAAATCTTGGAAGAAGTTCATGGATCTTAATGTTGTACTCTTTGAATTACCATTGGAAGTCATGATTTACATATTAGAAGTAATTTTTGGAATTTTTCTTTGATTTGATTAGATTAAAAATGACTCCACGTCAAAAGAGAAGAGTTGAGTTCGACGATTCACACTTCGTTAATGTGATGGCTCAAACTCAATTTACTTCAATATTTAAAGGAAAAAAGTGTATACAAGATCGAGTTTTTGAGAGTCCGGGAGGAGAAATTGAACATGTTATTGCCGAGCGGAGGTGGGAAAACTTTTGTTACACCATCAATAAAGCCGATGCAAATATGGTGAAGGATTTCTACACCAATGTGATTTATTCTGAAGACGGAATCGTACAAGTGTGTGGATTTCCTGTGGAATTTACCGCCGCCTGCATTAATACTTTCTATGAAGTCCCAAACTCTTATATCTGTCACTATGAATCCTTTAGTACGATGGAAGGCCCTCTCAATAATGTGATCAACTTTCTCACTGATGGGAAAGGAACATGGAAGATAAAGCAGCGAGGACGGGTAAACTTTTCTGCTTCCATGTTAAATGCCACCTCTAAGGCGTGTCACTATTTCATTTCCTCTACTCTGTTACCGACTTACCACCATAGTGAGGTAACTAGAGATAGAGCTATTCTGAATTTCTGTATTCAGAATAA
>NW_018229929.1:313100-313746 GCF_001263595.1 Phalaenopsis equestris | reverse complement strand
CGGCGAGCTTTTCCCGAGGCTACAGGAAAAAATCTCCAGAAGGCCGCCGACGATGCCATTGAGGCCGCCGACGGCCGGATCGACGGGTATGTGGACTTGTACAATGTATAAGGCCGGATTTTGGAGGGGTGCATAAGCAACTCTTGGGAAAACTCATCCACATCTTTAAAGAGAAGATTTTGGCCAAAAAAAGGAGAGTCCTCGAGGTTAGATAGGTTCCATTAGTGTGTAGAGAGCTTGGTAGAGCGCACAACTATGATGAATTCTTCGAGAAATTATAAGAGTGGAGGGAAAGTGAGAGATTTATTCCTCTTTGCTACTTCGAAGAGGAATTTCATGTGCTGTAAGGAAAGGAAAAGATTCAGAGGAACTTCAAGGAGTGTTCTTGGGGAGAAATTTAGAGATAAGTTATTTAATTATTATAGTTTGTATGGCTTTGATTTTATATATAAATTCCTAGTTTTGTTGTGCTTTCCCCATGAGTTCTGAGTAGTTTTCTCTGTCTTTCTCCTTGTCTCGAGATTTGTGAAATGGTGATTTGAATTCGTAAAGCCATGAAAATGTTTAAGAAATTGTGATGATCTTTTCACTTCGATCTTAATTTACTTTCAATATGGCCAATTGATTTGTTAAAATATGTTGAGTT
>NW_018229929.1:282819-312766 GCF_001263595.1 Phalaenopsis equestris | reverse complement strand
CTACTTTCTATCATTAGTTATTTATTAGTTATCTAAATTATCTATTTATTTCAATTGCCTATTAGTGACAGATAAGCAAATTGAATGCCGTCGTTGTAGTTGAAGTATTACTTTTTATTAAACCTTAGTCCATAGTATTCTATTTCTCCCTGTGGGATCGATAACTATGACTCCAATAGAGCCCTATATTACTTGAGCGATACGTATACTTACATTGACAAATTCGATTTTGACATTATTGAATATTATATCTATACATCTTTATTAAATCAAACACATATATATAAAGTCGCAGTCAAGATTTTGACACCGTTGCTGGAATTTAAATCTTCTAGTAACGTCATCAAATTCTTGTAATTGTCGATTTACAAAAAGAAGAAGGTCGGTCAAGTTTTTGGCGTCGTTGCCGGTGATTTAAATCTTCTAGTAGGGCCATCAAATTCTTGTAATTGTCGATTTACAAAATGAAAAAGGTCGGTCAACCACCAAGTTTTCCATTGACTATCAGAGTTCATCAACGACCTCCACCATCTTTGACTTTGATAGTTCTGTTATGTATATTATAACCTCGGGTAATAATGATCCTTATATCCAACTACTAGTATAATAGTCACTAAGTATAGCTTTAGTAGCTCTACTAAATCTATCATACTCTTGAACTTGGATAATAATCGTCAACTACAGCTTTTATAACCAATTATTATTGTTACTGCCCCACCACTTGACTATGGTAGTTAGAGTACGACAATTACATTCTAAATTAACCTTATAAAACCTATATGTTTGGTCATTTCATAGTAGTTATGGTTTCGATAAGATCTTGTAACCTGTATTCCTTAATCCAGCTGAAATGTGAATCTTTGTACTCTTGATTGTATTGTGGATTATTTTAGCAGGGCAAGACTTGCAACTTTTTCCACTTTCAGGGTTTCTTCACATAGAATTTTTTGTTGCCTTCTCTCACGACTTTTCTTTTTTTTTTTTTTGTGTTGGATCTTTGTGCAACGTTATGATGTGAAATTATTGCTCAAACGCAGCAAAATTTCTAACAAGCAAAAACAGGATCAAATAATCAAGATTTTGGTATAGTAAACTTGTTTTTAAGAATTTTATCTGATGCACACGTGGTTAATAGGATATTACTCACTAGTGCTATAATTTTTTACAAGATATTAGTTTCACTGTAGATTTCTAATGTTAGAAAATAAACTATGAAATTGTAATTGGTCTTATCAATCCCTATAGAATTTCAGCTTGAGGATATGTGAGGTTGAGTTTGATTACTTGAAGGTGCAATTAAATAAAAAAGTATTTATTATAATTTTCAAAATTATTAAATTTCCTCGAAAGGAAACGGGAATTAAGAATTTTATGTTTTTGTTCGAATCTAAATTTTATGGATTTGAAAATTTTTTACTTTTTTTTAATGATTGATAGAGCTTATTGAAAGTTGGTGATTGACAAAATTTTCAAAATTTGTGTCCTTGAATATTTTGATGAATTTATTAATTTGTGCACATCAAGTTGTTACAAATTGAGTTATGTATGGATATTGCGATTTAGGCTTATTTTTGTATAAGGAAGATGTTGGGTGATTAGGATATTCACATGATGCCTTATGTGGAGTTTAGAAGTAACTTATCGTTGGATTTGTTTTTTGTGAAAAGCGGCGAATGCGAGATTGCATCTTAAGAAAAAATTTAACTGCCTTGCTTTTCGGTAAAGACATATTTGTCAAGAGAAATCTATGAATTTTGGACCTCGTGAGGTTTATTTTGCACGAGTTAAATTAAGCTCGTCAGATTTACTTGCTCTAGTTAAATTGGTTGGGCCATTTATCTTCCAAGAAGATAAATATTTGATTTAAAAGTGCATGATGTAGTGTTTGATTGAACTCAATGCTGTCATGCCTATGTTTTGGAGTGTTGGCTCAAATTGTAGTTCTTTATTCCATACTTTAAAGTCACTAGCTATGTAATGACAAATTGCCCAATACTTTGGCACAAACCTTAAATTATTCAAAATTCAGTCGACTTTGTTATGGTCTGGAGTTAGGTAGCGGCACACACACACACACACATATATATATATATATATATGCCTAAGCTAGACCTAAAATATGGTGCGAAACTAATGATTCAACTGAAATTTACTCATTTATATGATACTTTTGATTACATAAGCTATAACTTATTAATATTTTGATCTAAACTTATATTCTTGCGGATCGACAAAATATATTACTTTCCAATGATCCACCTCCAAACAAGATATATCACTTTAGTATATATTGTACAGAAGAACTAATAAACAATGATTTAATGTTTAATTTATAGTTTAGCATTCATGACAATTAAAATTTAAAATAAAACAAGAGAGGATGCGGTGAGAAATTCTTTAATATTATAACTTTATAAAGGAAAATGTGTTATATACAATTTTAAATAATTTTCCATAAAATTTAAGAACTTGTGCATCTCTTTGCCGTGTTCTTTTTCCACCAGTGTAATATCTATGCAACTAGGAAAGCTGATGCTTTGCTTTATGCCTTGATGCTGCGATTTGTAGGGAGAGAGAGAGAGAGAGAGAGAGAGAGAACTCTGCTGCTTGTCTTGTTAGTATATTGCATATGGATCATCAATTCTCTTGAAGCCATACAGAATTTATGTGTAATGCAGCACTCATGGGATTAGTCAATAAATAATAAAGTTTAAAACTATTGTGGTCCCATGATAGTTAATAAATGCTTTATCCTATGTTATCTTATCCAATATGTAGGGGTCCATAGAAAAATTATATACCAAAATCACTTTTGTCTTTGAATATTCTAAATAAAATTTTAGTTAGGACGAGTCTTAAGATTATTAATTTTCCTTAAAATTAGTATAATATATATATATATATATCATATATATGATTATCATAAAAAGAAAAATAGGCCTTCCAATTCTACTTAAGTCAAGACATTAAATTAAGCTTTGTCGTGACTAAATATTTATTGTTTCATTTGACTTTGGAAGTACTTGGAAGTGTTTTATAAAAATATGATTTATCAATAAAGTAATTTGGTTCAACTTCCACCAATAAGAAATTTGTATTTTTAAATTATAAACTTTGATAATAAATATTTGACATTCTTTGCATTATATTATACAACAAATTTATGATAAAACCGTTAATCTTAGCAAGAGAAATCTCACAAGCTTAAACAAGCTCATTTCTAACATCATTATGGCTCTAGAATGCTTAGAAAATATTAAATAGTTAAACGGGACTATTCTTGGTCTCTTGATGGAGTGTCTACGAATATGCCTTCATTCCATACTTGAGAGGACTTTGAGTAAATAGAGCATTTGGGCTAGAAATTTTCGACGTTTAGCTGTCGATCAGTGTCGATGCCATGCCATCCCCTTATGATCATTGTTGCACATCGACTAATAACCCCATTGCCCTCTTATTATCAAACAACACATACGATTGCTATTTTTGTCATCACTCGACTATAACCATTGGTCAATTCTTAACTATCGCTTTCCGTTTTCCGTGATGCCATAAAATGTTGTTAACATACAATAACATCTATCACCAATCATCATTGCTTAACAATCATTGTCTTTGTTTATGAATATTGATGTTTGCCATTCCATGATTATAGTTGGCCATTGATCCCACGTACACAATTTGTGCGTTCTTAGTATGTAATTACTTCAATTTCAATTAAATAATTCTCGTTTTTCTCTACAATTCAATTTTACACACTAGAGATACTACGCAAGTGCACGTATCATTCTATGTAATATAAGAATTTCTTTTAATCCCCAAGTATTGATCCCGCTGGAAAGGAAAAACTCTTTTTAATGAATTAGTAAAAATCTACTTAAACCAAGGATAGACTATCTAGGAATTAAGGTTGAAATTGTGTTTGTAAGAGAAATAACTAGTACGTACAAATTCTATTTCTAACTTAAAGGAAATGCTTAATGTTTCTAAACTAGTTTATGTAGAAAAGTTCAAATTGTATGGAAAAATCATTCTCCTTGCAATGAGATTATAATCAGTGTAGGAATGAAATGTTTACAAATTTAAATGTAGCTTTGTGACAAATCGGAGAATACCTATTCTTTACCCTCTTCCGAGTGCATAAATAACATTGGCTAATCTAGAGTTAAGTTCCTAAATCCTTGGTTATGCTGAGTAGATTCTAGCCGTCTCTCTAGAATACCCATTTAAGCACTAAATTTGGTTAACCAAGCCTTACGTTCCAAACACAAGATTAAATTTGTTATAATTCTAGCTTGCCACCCTGAAATCTCAAATTTACACTCATCAAAACATATCATCCTATTTATTTGAACAGACCAACAAACTACATTTCCTTCACCCAATAATGTAATATTATTCTTACTAGTTGAGGAATTCATAGCCCTCATAGATCATTATGATTCACAATAAGTTTTAATTTATCAATTAGCCAGACTGAATAAGTAAATTAAGTGTGAAGTAATGAAACACCATAATTATAAAATAAAAGAGAAGCTAAAGAAGTCTAATCCAACACATGATTATTTCTCATCACAAGAAGAGAGATAAATAGAACAACTCAAATTTCATGGGGAAACAACAACACATGAGATATATATATATATATATACAAGCATGTATGAAAGAAATATCTAACCTTTCCTCCTCTTCTGCACTCTAAAGTGTTTGAAATATTAACTTTTCTCTTCTACCCCCTCCAGCCTCTCTCTTTTAAGCACCAAGGGACTCTTTTTTTTTATAAATTTTGAAATCCCCTTAGAGACACCTCAGATGCCCCTTTAAAATTCGTTCAAATACATTTTATTTACAAAAAAAAATATATATGATTCTGGTGCCTAGGCGCCAACCTTTTAGAAGTCTGAAATAACTGTCTGATGTCAATGAGCCGGATTCGAGCGCCATTGCGCTGGGCTCTCTGTTTCTGCTTAAGGGTCTGGCGCCCAGGCACCATTTTCTTTTTTGCTCCTTTGCTCTATTTGACCCCATTTTGCTCCGTTTTCGCTCATTTTTCTCTAAAACTCCATCTCTTGTACCTGAAACTAAAAACATATAAAACAGCTTCCTTTAAAGTTTAATATCATTAAAAATGAGCGTAAAATGTGTATAATAAGTAGCATATTTTTAGGCATGTCAGTCATCATTAACCTATGATGATGAACATTTTTACTCAAATGGCTTTGTCAACCATCGTTTAACTTCGACACCAATCACTCATTATTTCAACCATATTTTTAACTATTCCTATATGAGATCAGATTGGACGCCCAAATTTTATTATTTTTTTAACTATCTACAGCAAAAAGGAATTCTTGATTTTGTATAATCTTCAAATAAAAATTCGATTATTTTAGCCTAATCAAATTCAGTGATTTTTTGCTTTATGTGTTATTTAAATTAAAATCCTTATGCCTTTTATGAGCTTCAACCATCGCTTATATGAATAGAAAAATCATTTATTTCATGATAATATTTTGAAATAAATAAGAGAGAGGGAAGCACTTAAACATGGAATGACCGGAAATTAGCTTCTTATCTCCGCCAAGTTGACCATCTTATTGATATTGTTGGAATTAACCTCATATTTTCCTTATCTATTTCATGTATTGCTTATGAAAAAAAATCTTATTCTTACAACTTTCTTTCTCTCTGTCTCTCATTTCTAAATTTTGATTTAATTTCAACAGATTTTTGGAAATGTTCTTAGAGAAAAATAATAAAAAATTGGTTGCTTAAGTAAAAAATTATTGGGAATGCTTTCTTGAATGGTCGAACTACATTAACAACAAATTTATAATATAAAAAATTTAAGTGAAACAAATTGAATGTCACCTAAAGTGCATTTATTCGATTACAAATGATCATAAATCAAGCACTTGAAATATAGTCAAGAAGATATTGTTCAAGGGATCAAATGACTTTCTAATATATATGCTTTTGATAAAGCAAACTAATACAGAGAATCTAACAAGCATAAGATCCCTCACTTTCATATGCATTAAGTCACAAATTCTATAAGAGTGATTTAATGATCAAGACAGTCAACATGAACCATTTGATTGAGTGTTTGGTGATTTTGGTTTTGAAAAGAAAAAATTAAAAAAATCTATGAATATGCCTTCAATCTTCACATAAAGGAGAGCTGATTTAGCGAGAGCTCATATATAAGAAACATTTTAAGAATATGTCGTTGATCATCATTAGTGAATACATTTGAGTTTCTGCTCACCATAGAAGAACCTGTTAAAATTTGCAGAAAATCCAGCGGACATTCTATGTGAATTTTTTTTCTAACAAGCTCTTTGGTTGAACATCCATTATTGACTTCTTTGACTAAAAACCTGATGGATTGTTAGTCAGTTTAGTTTTTAACTGACACATCTGACATATTCTAGTTTAAAACTTAACATGTTTATGATATATGAACATCTAGTTTGTCAAAAAAATATTTCTGGCAAAATTATTCAACATATATCAGCTATTTTTTGTATTTCTTTGTCGTTTTCAGATCACAAAATCACCTTCTTATTTTGCTTGCCTGTCAAGACCTTTACCAAGTCTCTCCCCCCTCACTCAACATGACCCAAATCCATTGCATTTATGATTAAAGGCTTGCCATACAGTTGAGATTAGAGCAGATTGGATAGGCAATGATGGGGTTTGATCTCCTTTAGCCATCACTTCATCGCCGTTGTTGTTGTAGAGTCACTAGTCTATTTTTCATCGTATAACTTCACTCCATAAATAACTCTCTTTGATCCTATGAGTGATATTATGTGAGAAGTGATCTGAGGACTAAGGCATATAATGACACGAACAAACAGAAAAAAACATGTGGGGGAAGCTTTTGTGAGGTGAACTTCATGTAGATAGCCCTAAAGTGTATGTCCAAGGTAAAATTGGCTTAAGAAACTTTTGATGTATACTCACAAAAAATATCTTAAGAAAATAAACCCATAAATAGAGATTCAGGTTGTTTTATATGTTTTGGGGTTTGCTTATTTTTTTAGTTAATTACTTCTTAAAAAATCTGGGGTTGCTTAAGAAAATTTTTTATTAAGGTTGCTACTCATCTTCAGAATGTTTGAAAATATCATTGTTTTATGGGAATGAGTTTCAAAGTCTTATCCTAAGGTTGGTGGATTCCTGAAGAGTCCAAGGAATCCTTCTAAGATTCCGAACTATCCTAGAGTTTTGTTTTGTTATCAAAAGTTTAGTTGGGGTTCATTCTTTTGCTCTGAGTTTTGAATAATCATCCCTATAAAACAGAGTAAGCACACCCTAATAATATACAAAGTAAATATTTGGTGACTTCTACCTTTAGCCTTCAGCAGCCTTACAATATCGAATTGGCATAAAATATGTTTTGATTTAATTAGTTGGTTTTTATTTTTATTTAGGACAACCTGGTCAAGATGCCAATGACTTTCCATCCTCTTGATCTTGTCAGATTCTTTAATCTACTTAGTCTGAGAGGTGGTCAAACCTACTTCGAGTGGAAGATTCCAGTTAGCAACCATGGGTTGCATCGTCATATAGATCTTCGTAGACTTGGGTAATAAGGTTTTAAGTTGCATTCGGTGATCCTCGTTCATTAGGGTTTCATTTAAATTTTAATGTCTTTTTTAGATTTTAGGTTTTGAAAACTTTTGGTTGATTAAGTTATTGACCTCACTTTTATGAGGACCCCAAACTGACACCCAAAAAGAGGACATGCCTTGAGTTGCCCACATTGCCTAAAGATTTTTGGACAACTTTTGAAAGACCTAATGATCACCATGATCACTAAGTTCATCCTAGAATGGGGGACTACCAACATTGACCTTTGAACCCATCTAGGGTTCCCAAATCCCTAAAAATTGGATTAACCCCCCAATACACCCTCTTTGGGCTCAGACCATTATCACAACCCAAAATGATCACATCGATGATAACAAACCCTGATTTTGTTAAATCTGGACCCATTGGCCATCACCTTGACCATTTGGTCAACCCTGGACTGAGCAGTCATCACATTGACCCTTTGGTCAACCTTGGACCCAATAATCACCACATGGACCATTTGGTCAACCCTAACACCAAATTAGTCAAAATAGACCATTTGGTCAACCTTGTCACCAAATTGGTTAAAATACACCATTTGGTCAACCCTAACACCAAATTGGTCAAAATAGTTCGATTGGTCAACATTGACATCCAATTAATCAAACTTGGGTATTTGGTCAATCCCAAGATCTGATTGGTCAACTATGGTCAAACTAGTCAATTATAAAGCCCATTGGTCACATGGTCAACCTCGTGAGTTTTTCCTAATTAGTTGATTAATTAACTAATTAATTAATTAATTAATTAATTAATTAATTAATTAATTAATTAATTAATTAATTAATTAATTAATTAAGTTATTAAAATAGCTCATGAGGGGCTTTAGCCCACATGGTCTACATGAAGGCCTAGCCAATGCATGAAGGCACAAGCCCGAAAGCTTCTCCTTCACCCATGACACATCAAACACATGAGTTTCATGAGGCCGCATCACCTAGCCACCATTTTTGACTTGGGGTCAAAGATAATCATGAGGGGGAAAGTGACATGGCACATTGATAAAAATCCACATAATCTACCTTGAGGAGAGAGGGATTATCAAGATTAACAGCTTGCCAACCTGTCAATCCACCTCATTTCCTCTCCAATTGGAAGAGAGCTTCACCCTAGCCTCAGCCTCTCCCACTACCAACCATGCATGAACTTATCTTGACCTAACCATGGAAAGAAGGGAAGAGATAAAGCTCAACAAAAATTATTCTCCCTTAATCTTCCCTGAGCTCCTCTGCACCACCTTCCACCTTTGCCAATGAGTTCCAAGCCATCTTGCCACCTTCCATGGATATTTAAAGAGCTTGGTCGAGAGCCCCAAACATGATGATGACATATAGAGCCCTCAAATTCTGGGGCTAGCAAAAACAACTTTGCTCCCCAAACACTAGGTGATCCCAATTTTATATGTCAATATGATGTATGCAGTTATATTCTTAATTTTTCCTTGCTTATAATTCTTACTTTGCAACGATGCCAAAAATTTGATTACTAGCAATAGGTAGACAAAAACTTGAGTTTGAAGCTAATAAGAATACAATTATTATATTTAAATATGGGATACTATGCAAGTATATGTATCATTATCAAGTAATATAGGACTGTTTGATCAAGCCTCAAATATTGAACCCACAGAAAAAATTACAATATGCAACTAACAATCATAAGAAATTAGATAACAAGTTCTACTTAGAAAAATATTCTTAGTCAAACTTTAGATGTTATAATAGGAATGAAAATTTGATTCTTTTTGTAATTTTTGATAATTGAATGTAAAGTAAAAGATTAACTAAAATTAAACTAGATATTTGTATAATGAAAGGAATATAAAAAAATATATTTTTCCTTATCATGAATCAGTAACAAGTATAGGAATTCTATTGTGGAAGTATTCAAATTGTGTTGTGCAAAATAGGAACAAAAATATTATTTACTACTAGAGATGCTATAAAGAACATTAGCTAATTTAAAGTTTAAATAGTCTTAAAGATGTGTTAGGTAAGGAAGATACTAGCTATCACTCTAGATTTTTTTCTTCTCCCTCCACCTGGGAGCTAACATCTTGTATTCAAACCTAAAACAAAAAAATCAAATTGGGGGCTTTAGCCTGTCACTCTAAAGTTCTCTAATTCTACACCCTTCAAAGTTTATTTCCTTATTTATTTGAACTCAATCATATGAATTACATTCTCACCTATACAATATCTCATGATTCTTAGCATTTGTTAGCTGAGACAATACCATCTCTGATCTTACATGTTTTAACAACAAATATTAACATCTTAATTGGCCAAATCAAGAAGTAAATGAAGTACAAGGTTTCAAATCTTCACAACTTATTCCAACATTAAAGATTATTACTTCACACAACTTCCATCTAACACTTAATCCTTTATCATTTTAAGGAAAAAGATAACGAAAAATACTCATAATTCATGGAAAAAATAGTACCACACTTAAGTTTGAAGGTAGAAATCATGCAAACAAATAATACGTCTAAACTAAAGCCAAATGTAGTCACAAAGATAAAAACTTATCTCAATCCTCTCCACCAAACTCTTGAAGTTCCTTTGGATCTCTTCCTTCTCTTACAATACAAACTAAAACTCAAAGAAAAAGGAAAGGGGGGCGGCGACGTGTGGAAGAAATCCTAGGGGAGTGTGGAAGGGCTGCAAGATGTCTCTCGAAGAAGGGGGGAGGGGGGTTCAGTCTAATTTAATCTTCTAGGAGTTGCTCCTTTCAAAAGCCAATTGAATGTTTTTTTGTGTCCATTAATTATTTCCCACATTTTCACCAAGGGTTGCATCAAACACGTCTTAAAAAATTTGTCCAAATTCATTGAATCGCCAAGTAACTACTTCTGACGCCAAAGTGCGAGGGTGACCTGGGTTTGATCCCTGACAACGATGCCCAAAATTTGGTCTTGATTTTATATGTTAATGTGATGGAGAAATCGTGCAAACTATTGAAGTCAATATGATGTATGCGCTTATATTCTTAATTTTTCCTTATAATTCTTACTTTACAACAGTGCCAAAAACTTTATCATTACCAACAGCTAGGCAAAAACATAACTTCGAAGAAAATAAGAATATAATTATTTAATTTAAATATAGGAAACTACACAAGTATATGTGTCGTTATCAAGTAATATATGACTTTTTGATTAAGCCTCGAATATCAAACCCATAGTGAAAAAAAATACAATATTCAACTAAAAATCAGAAGAAATTAAATAATAAATTATACTTAGCAAAATATTCCTAGTCAAACTTTAGATGCTATAATAGGAATGAAAATTTGATTCTTTTTGTAATTTTTTATAATTGAAAGTAAAGTAAACAACTGACTAAACTCAACTAGATATTTGTAAGAGGAAAAAAATATAAATAAAATATCTTTTTCCTTATCATCAATAAGTTAGAAGTATAGGAATTCTGTTGTGGAAGTATTCAAATTGTGTTGAGCCAAATATGATGTAAAAATTATGCAAACTCTTAAAATATCTTTATATGTCATTATGATGTAAAAATCATGTAAACAAACATAAGTCTAAATTAAAACTAAATGTAGTCACAAAGATTAAAACATATCTTAAATCCTTCCACCAAACTCT
The DNA here is from genome assembly GCF_001263595.1 of Phalaenopsis equestris. Lineage (NCBI taxonomy): Eukaryota > Viridiplantae > Streptophyta > Magnoliopsida > Asparagales > Orchidaceae > Phalaenopsis > Phalaenopsis equestris. The sequence continues at coordinate 301,515 of NW_018229929.1, read as the reverse complement.
TGAAGTTCCTTTGAATCTCTTTCTTGTCTTATAATACAAACTACAATAGAAAATAAAAAGAAAAGGGGGGCAGCGGTGTGTGGAAGAAATCATAGGGGAGTGTGGAAGGGCTGGAAGAAGTTTCTCAAAGAGGGGGGGAGCGTGAGGAGGAGGAGGGGGGGGGGGGAGGGTTGGGGGGCTTCAATCAGATCCAAGTCCTTTTCTAATTTTCCAAAAGGTGTCATGTTGTCTCTTCAAAATGTGTCCACATTTAATGAATCTTCCAAGAGTTGCCCGCTTTCAAAAGCCAATTGAATGTAAAATGTCCATTAACTATTTCCCACGTTTTCACCAATGGTTGCTTCAAACACCTCTTCAAAAATTCATTCAAAGTCATTGAATTGCCAATTAACTACTTCTGACACTTAAGCGTGAGGTACTGGGTGCTTAGGCACTGCCTTCCCAGTATTACTGACGAGTAAGCACCAGTTTTGGGCGCTTATGCCCCACAATTCTTTTGTACACCTTCATTTTTGCTCTAAATTTGATCCTTTTACACTTCTTTCACCATTTTTCATCCATTTGATTATACCTTAAAGAAAAACACAAAACTATCATTGATTAAAGTGCAATATCTCAAAAATAGGTATAAAAATGTGTACATAAAGACTATATTTTTTAGGCGTATCAAAATCCCCCAAACTTAAAATTTTACTTGTCCTCAAATGACACTCCAATCCTTCAAAAATAAAATAAGTAAATTACATAAATGAGTTTCTTCGGGATATTCTAAAATTTTGATCTAAAAATATAGTAGTAAAATTTAGAAAAAAAATTAGTAAATTAGACCAACTTAGTGTTTAGAAATTTTTAATGTAAAGAAGCTTAAAAATTTGAGTTTCTATCTAGTTCTGAAGTATTATATATTTTTCAAAAATAGACTTTAAGCATTATATCTTCTCCACTTAAAAATTTTTTATTAAGAATAATTATACTTTTTATATTATATCCTTAAGCTTTAGAGTTTCTGAAGTCTTATACTTTAAAAAGATTAAATGTGGAACCAATTTTTGATTAGGCAGTAATCCTAAAGTTTCTCCTCCCTTTTACAACTTTTTCTCTCTTTTTTTTTCCAGGTGAGGATCACTATATCTGGATAGACTTTTAAAGATTTTAAATTCCACTCCTCATTTCCAAAAGCAAAGTATGGATATAAATATGTTACTTAAAAACATAAGAATATCTTTGAAAATTACTTTTAATAAACGAAATTTAAGTATTGAAAATTAAAGTCTAATTCTTCTAAATTTTTCAAAAAATATAATTTTTCATACTAAAGATAGTTACACTATTTTTATCATTTCTACACTAAATTTTATTTAACTTTAAGTTTTTCTTCATTACTATAGGTTTCAACTAAATTCTCTTACTCATTTCTATATTCAAAATTTTACTTCACTAATATAACCTCATATACAGAATCATTTTTTTCAACTCAAAATCAAATTTATTTTTAGTATATTTGAAAAAAAATAAACTTTAAGTTTTAGAAAATTTTTCATTCTCCTAAATTAAATTTTTAATAAGATAAAACATTTTAGCATCATATATATATATGTAGGAATGAAAACTAAAAATTATATGCTCACAGTAATTTTTACATCCTAAATGTACAAGTACAAAATTAAAAAAATAAGTAAAAACTTAATTGATCTAATTTTAATTTAACTTTAACATATTGAGATTCACTAAACTACTATGTAGTGGAGGATAACATAAAAAAACAAATACATAAATAGACATTCACAACTGCAATATAAAGAAAATACCTGGTAGTAACTTGAAAATTTTAAACATGAATTTTTTAAGTGAAAGTTAGTCCCAAGATTCAGGATTACTTCAACACAAACTAAATGAATACACTAGACAACATAGTTAACAAAATTACTACCACAAAAATAAAATATAACTACTCACATTAACATAAATACATCACAGCAGTGTCTAACAAAACAAAACAAAAATAAAAGTAGCAGTCTCAACAAGTACAACACAAGACAAAACAACAGTGCAATATAATTGTACCACATAAAGTTCACAACAATAATAACAAAAAAACTAAACTAAAGTACTCTGTTTAATCCTCCTCCTCCTCATCATCATCACTATCATTGCCATCCAAAAAGGAAGTAGGCCCATATGATGGATATCGTGGATATGAAGGGAAAGCTACACTTTGTTCACCTCTTATAAGGTTTTCCAAAGATGAGTGGAATTTCTCCTTATAATCACTATGTTTTCTCATATATCCATTCATATGATCTACAAAGTTTTTTAAATTCAACACTTTAACATCCTTTGCAATAAGTGTGACTGCGAATCATAACCAGAAGTTCGACCTTATGATGCTGAAGCACATGAGTAGAAGCATGGGAAGTACAGACACCTGAACTGCTAAAAAATCTTCCTCTCTAGCCAAAGATCGAGTGATGTAAATAATACTTCACATTAACACTTGTAATAAGCTTTAGAGGCCGCAGTATCTCTTCCCAGCTATTGAATCTAACATCTGCCTGCTCACATGATGAAAAGATCAAAGATGCAAATCCCAAACCTGCTGTAGTAGCAGCAACAACAAAACTGGTGATAGTCTTATAATTCAGAGCTCCAATGTCAGTGTGCTTGAACTACTGAATGCAATAGTTCAAGGTATCCTTATCTCAAGTAACTTCACTGAGGTGGTTGGCTGGTAGCAGACGAGCAGAAATAAATTAGTGTCACACGTTCGATGTGGCATCTAACTTTGACATGGGGACGTTGACTCTTATTTCATTGATGATTTTCCACAGTCCTCTTTCACTAGTTAATGAAGATATGATCTCGTCCAACTCCTCCTCAGTCAGACTATAGTTTGAATAAAAACACAATGTACTAGGGGAAAACTAGTAGAAAAGATTTATTAACTCCGGGGAGAAAGGCATTAGTTTTCCTCGAATCATGACCCGATATTCTTTAGCTTCAGGGAGATTCGTATAGAACTCCAAAAGAACAAAAATCATAGCCACAATAGAAAAACAATAAAAACGTTCCCACTGTCGACGAACAATCAAGTCCTCTATTTCTCCACCTGGACTCTTAAAAGAACTTTCAAGAATCAATTTTCTCAACTGCAATGCGTCGCTATATCTATTATGAGCTCTCGTGCTAACAAACTTGTTTGAATCGAAATGTGTCTTCAATTTACTTCTCTCCATTCTTGGGGCCATTTCTAAAATTCATATAAAATTCACAATAAATCATAAATTCAACTCTAAATCACTGAACTCAACTTCTAAAAGCTCAAACTATCATTTCTAAGTATTTCCCATAGATTTTTCTCAAATTTTCACCATGAATAGTGATTTTTGGTAAATCCATAATGTACTAAAAATACACAGTGAAAATAAATTTTTTTTACATAGAACTGAAGCTCTTACCTCAAGAAGATCAAATCTAACAAATTTGGCTTGAATACACAAAGAAATCATTACTTTAGAGGAAGCCCTAGCTCTCAAAATCACGAAAACTAGAGGTATGAGATGAAGTCAGGGTAAAAATGGAGGTTTTCTTCTCAATTTTTCACTTTAAACTGTTCGTGAACTAGTTTACAGGAACCGCACTTAAGCATGATTGGTTCGGCTCTTAGGCACCTACCACTCGGGTTATCCAGCACTTAAGAGCGGGGTCTTGGCGTTTCAGCCCCAGTGCACAAATTTTGATATTTTTGATTTTCTATAAAATGCCTTTCTAGCCTAAGTCAGTAACTTCTTAACTAATTCTATTCAACACAAAATAACATAAAATTTTACAAAAAAAAAAAAACACATATTAATTCACAAACAAATACAACAAACATTTACCAAATACAAACATTTACGATACATAATTTCTCAATCCAAAGAGTCTTGGATGAGATAATTCCTAAGCACAAATACTAAACAAACTTAACATTAAAAACACATAAAATAAACTTAATACTAAGAAAAAAACACTAAACAAAGAACTTAATTCCACTCTCCTTCTGGTGGAACAAATCCTGGCCTTTCATTAATTCCTCCTTGGGCATTTGGAATATGGATCTGATAGAACGAATGGTGGTGAAGAACTATGTTTGACTCTTCTTCAATCCATTTATTTTTCAAATGCATAGCCTTGTTCGCTTCTTCAATAAAATTGATGTGGCTAAATTGCATCTTAAGTTGCCATCCAATATGCTTCAAATGTGCGTTGACTTCCATTACTTTTGCTTCAGTTGAAGCCACATCAACATCATTTTTTGTGATTTTCTATGCTATTCCTTCTATACTAATGGCTAGGAATCCGTTGTATAACTCTTGCACACTTTGACTAATGAATTTCCCTGGAATCCGTTGTATAACTCTTGCACACTTTAACTAATGAATTTCTTCTTCATAGCTTCCCTATTTTTCATATCAATCTCCAAAGATGACATCTTTCCAAGATCTCTCATTCTTCACTTAGATTTTAGGGTTAAAATTTAAGTGGGGTGAGAATTCTCTTCAGTCCCTACAATTTGTAGGCTTTAGAAGCAGTCTAAAACTACTAGACACGTTCTCAGACCACTGGCCCACGTTAAAACCCACTAAACCATCTTTAAAACTTCTAGAAACATAATTTAGCATGTTTAGTAAAGTGTCACGCTTAAGCATCAGTGATTCTTAATTTACCACAGGTCTGATTAGCGTCCAAATACTCATTCTAACATGTCTAAGTCATTTATTAAGGTCTTAGAATCATTACTAAATCATTATATAATTAAAATACTACCAAAATTTTCTTAATTAAACACAATAGCATAACATTCAAAATAAAAACACATAGATAACTATGGGTTGCCTCCCACAAAGCACTAGGTTTATTGTCGTCAACTTGACATAACAAGTGCTTATTCTGGTTGACCTAATAGCATACAATTTTTTAATTTAAGTTGATCCCAATAAAAGTAGGGTTTTAGCCTGTGACCATTCACTTTGGATATCTTCTCAGTTTTAGAATCTTTGATATCCACAGCTCCAAAAGGATAAACTTTCATCACAACAAATGGGCCCATCCACCTGGACTTAATTTTTGCCTCAAAATAATCTTAATCTTGCATTGTATAAAAAAACTTGCTGCCCTGGCTCAAAATTTTTAGTAAGAATCCTCTGATCATGCCACATCTTCATCTTTTCTTTATAAATCTTAACACTTCATAAGATTCATTTTTATCTCTTTAAGCTCATTTAATTACAATAGTCTCTTCTCACCTGCATCCTATAAATTATAATTAAATTCTTTAATAGCCCAATATGTTTTATGGTCAAGTTTAACTGGTAAATGACAAGCTTTCCCAAATATTAGCCTGAATGGGAACAATATTATAAGAGTTCTATATGCAGTCCTATAAGCCCACAAGGCATAGTCAAGTTTGACTGACCAATCAATTTTAGTTGGATTCACAAATTTTTATAATATTATTTTAATTTCATGACTAGTTTATTCAGCCAAACCACTTGTTTGAGGATGATAATTGGTGTAGTGACTAATTTTTCTTTTAATTGCTCAAAAGCTTTTAGGCACTCCTTATCAAAATCAAATATTACATATTTTTTCAAGCAAATGGCATAGAGGCTTAGCAATTATTGAAAAGTCTTTAATATATCGCTTATTTAATCCAACATGTACTAAAAAACTCCTAATTTCCCTTACATTAGTTGGGTAAGGTAAATTAGTTATCACTTTAATTTTTGTAGGGTCTACTTCCACACAATTTTCTGATATATGTTGGCCTACAATAATTCCTCCTGATACCATAAATTGTCATTTTTTCCCAATTAATTACTAAATTCCTTTCTTCGTAGCACTTAAGAACTTTCCATAAATGTGCTAAACATGATTCAAATGAAGTTCCAAACACTAAAAAAATATCCATAAAAACATCAATTCATTTTTCAATTAAATCACAAAAAAAACCATCATACATCTTTAAAATGTAGGAGGAGCATTACATAAATCAAAGGGAATTCTTATAAGGCAAATGTACCATAATAACTGGTAAAAGTTGAATTCTCTTGATTCTCAGGAGCTTTTTATATTTGGTGATAACCAGTATATCCATCTAGAAAAAAAACAGTATTTATGCCCATCTAGTCTATCCAACATTTTATCTAGAAAGGGTAGTGGAAAATGATCGTTCCTAGTGGCGAGATTTAATTTTCTATAACCAATACATATTTTTCACCTTGTGACTTGTCTTGTTGGTATCAACTCATTATGTTCATTCATAGTCACAATCACTCCTCCTTTCTTAGGAACGCAATAAATTGGACTAACCCATGTACAATCTAAAATGGGGTAGATAATTCCAGCATCTAACTACTTTAAAATTTTTTTCTTAACAACTTCTTTCATAACAAAATTCAATCTTGTTTGAGGATCAGCCCTTGGTTTGCAGTTCTCTTCCATATGAATCTATGCATACAAATTGAAGGATTGATTGTGTTAATATGAGCAATTGTCTATCCAAAGGTTTTCTTATAATTCTTCAAAGATTTCATTAAACCCACTTCTTCTTTTGTAGTTAATTTTGAAGAAATTATAACCAGTAATGTTGAGGAATCACCTAAAAAGACATATTTTAAAAGTTCATAAAGTAACTTCAACTCAAGTTCATGAGGTTTTTCAATCGATGGACACAAAGATTTATTTTTTTTTGTCCTGCCCAAAACTTCAAAACTTTCTCAAACATAATTTAAATCTTTCTTATAGAATTCTTCAATTTTATGTAATTCCTCTTCTTGCTCGTGTTCCAACACTTTTATTTCAAATTTCTCTTCATAAGTTGTTTTGAACTGACATTCACTCAGATATTTTATCACATCCATTCTGTAACATTCATCATCTTTAGCTTTTGTAGGATACTTCCTTAATTTGGAAATATTAAATGTAACTATTTGATCATTGATGTTCATAGTTAATTCCCCTTTGTGCAAATCTATCATTACTCTTCCTGTAACTAGGAAAGGTGTCTTTAAAATAATGGGTATCTCCTTATCTTCCACCAAATCTAACACAATGAAATCACCATGAAAGATAAGTTGATCCTCGTTCACTAATTCATCTTCTATAACTCTTTTAAGATATGTTATTGAACAATTTTCTAAGTACAGAGTTACAGTACTATGAGATATTTCTCCTAATCCCAATCTCTTAAATATTAACATGGGCATAAGGTTAATGCTTTCACCTAAATCACGTAAAGCTTTCTCATAAAATTCGTTTCCTATTTCACATGGAATTATGAAGCTACTAGGATCATTAAGCTTTTCAGGAAGCTTCTTCTCAATTATAGAACTGTGTCATGCCTAAAATATATAGTGTGTTTAGACACATTTTTATACCTATTTTTGAGATATTGCACTTTAATGGAAGGTATTTTTGTGTTTTTCTTTTAGGCACAGGTAAAAAGGTGAAAATGTTTAAATAAGTGAAAAAAGGATCAAATTTGGAGCAAATAGGTAAAAAATGTGCAAAAGTATTTTGGCGCCTAAGCACCAGATCTGACATTAAAATGCCGGTTAAATAAGGAAGACCGTGCCTAAGCGCCTGATGCCCCGCGCTTAAGTGTCAGTAGTAGTTATGGGAAGAGTAAATTCAACTTTTGCAAATTTTGAAGAGGTTTTTGAGGCACCTATTGGCTTAATAGGTGATTACAACCACCATGGACGAAAAATGTTGCAAAAGGATGCATATCTTGGGGAAATACATCGAATCAAGACACATTTTTGAAGAGATACCAAAGCACCTTTTGGAGAATTATAAAATAAAAAAGATTGAAGAAGATTGAGACTTTGAAAGGGGTCCTAAAAGTACTGAAAATGCACCTCTTAGAAAACTATAAAATAAAGAAAAGAGGACTTAGAAAAGAGTCCTAAAAATATTAGCAAGTTTTGAAAGTTCTTCTCTAGAGAGTTAGTTCGGACAGATTTTCAGGAACCACTTTTTGTTAACTTTATCCTTTTTGTTATTTTGTTTTGAGTGATTGTAAAAGAGAAGAGATTTAAAGGAACTTCAGAAGTTTGGTGGAGGACTTTAGATAAGTTTTTATCTTTTTGTTTTAGGCTAATTTTGGTTTTAATTGAGACTTATTGTTGGTTTGACAATGTTAAACTAAAGTGTGGTTTGTTTTCTCAATGGATTCTTTGTATTTTTCTTTATCTTTCTTCTTAAAATGATAAGTAATTAAGTGTTGGATGGAAGTTGTGGAGAGTATTGATCTTTAAGGTTGGAAGAAGTTGTGATAATTTAAATCCATGTACTTCATTTACTTCTTTATTTGACCAATTCATATGTTAAATTTTTTTATGAGAACATGTAAGAACTGGGCTGGTATTGTCTCAGTCAATAATTGGAAAGAATACCATTAGGTTGTATGAATGAGAATGTAGTTCATATGGTTGAGTGGAAATAAATAGGAAAATATTCATTAATGGGTGTATAGTTAGAGGAATTTAAAGTGACAGGTTAAAGCCTCTAACTTGGTTTATTGTTTTAGGTCCTGATACAAGATGTTAGCCCTCAGGTGGAGAGAATCGAGGGAACTCTAGAGTGAGAGCTAGTTAGCCAGTCTTTAGAACTATTCAAACTTTAAATTAGCCAATATTTTTTATAGCATCTCTAGTAAGGGTAAGGAATGTTATTGTTCCTATTTGGTACAACACAATATGCATAATTCCACAATAGAATTCCTATACTTATACATGATTCATGATAAGGAGAAAGATATTTTCATATTTAGTGCTTTTCTTCTACAAAAACTCAAGTTATCTTTTTAAGTTTGTTCTATTTTTGTCAAAATATTAAAATTACCAAAAATATTTAAACTTTCTGTACTGCAAAAAAGTCTCTATTTTAAATATTTTTCTTTTTAAAAATAGAAAGTTTTCCAAAAAGTGCATATTGAATATCTTTCCTGTGGGTTCGATATTCAGATCTTAATAAAAAAGTCATATATTTCTTGATAACTATACACATACTTGTGTAGTATCCCAATATATATAAATTAAAAGTTAAATTCTTATTTTTCTTTAAGATCAAGTTCTTGGTTTTGTTGCGAAATAAGGAAACATAAGTGAATAATATAATCAGAATTATTATTATACTTTTGCATATAAGTAGTTTTGGGATCAAGTTTTTGGCGTCGTTGTCGGGGAAGTGAAGTGAAAATTGTAAAGAATCTATTGATTTAAAAGCAAATTTCTATTTTGAGAAAGTCTTATTTAAACCTTATTTTATTTTGGGTGTGTTTAGCTTTATTTTATTTTACGTTAGTGTATGCTAGTTCAGGATCTGAAGGACTTGTGCCATATGATTCTGAATTAAAGAAAGTGTTTGAAAAATCAGAAAAATTAAAAAAATTAAAAATCTTGAAAAATCCAAAAGAATTACAGAAATGGCAAACCAAATGGATCAAAAATCTAAAATTCATCAAGAGTTTATACCTTTAAAATATTATGCCAACCTTGAGATTATGCCAACCCTACTACCTACTATAGATGAACTTCATGGTAGTATTAAAAAACCTACTGTAGTGGCTAATTCATTTGTACTTAAACCTGCTATTATCCAAATGGTATCAAATACTCAGTTTGGGAGATCACCAAATGAAATCCAAATTTACATCTTGCCAATTTTCTAGAATTGTTCGCTACATATAAATACGTTGGTGTATCAGATGATGCATAAGACTTAGGTTATTTCCCTTCTCACCGAGGGATAAAGCTAAGATGTGGTTGAATTCATTAGTACTTGGATCTATCAGAACTTAAAGTGATTTAGCACAAAAAATTCTTACTAAGTATTTTCCACCATAAAAAACTGTGAAGCTTAGAAATGGTATTACATCTTTTAATCAGTTTGAAGGGGAATCTATTTATGAAGCATGGGAAAGATTTAAAGAACTCTTAAGAAAGTGTCCACACCATGCTATACCAGATTGGTTAATAATTCAAATTTTTTATAATGGATTAGTTCGATCTCTTAGATCAATTATTGATGTCGCTGCTGGTGGTTCATTGATGTCAAAATCATTTCGTGACGCATATGCTTTAATTGAAGAAATGGCTATCAATATTTTTTCAATGGTCTTCTGAGAGAGTGAATCCTAAGAAAGTAGCCAATATTCTTGAATCTGATGCATTTACTATGTTAGCAAATCAAGTTCCTGCAAATTCAAGGAAGTTATATCAATTTGGAATGAATTTTTCTCAACAAATTTTCATGATTGAAGAGAATCCGTTAAAACAAATGGTAGATTCTCAAGCATCATTAGAAACTTTGAATGCCATAAATAATAAGCAGAATGACCCATATTCAAATTATTATAACCCATGTTACAAAAATCATCATAACTTTAACTAGAATAACAATACGGGTGGTAATAATCAACAATGGGGGAACAACCAAGTAAACCGATTAGGAAACTGGAACAATTAAGAGAATAAAAATTATAGATCTACTTATCCTCCGGGTTTCAATAATAATACACAATTTAAGGAGAAGAAGTTGTCTATAGAAGAAGTGGTGTTATAAATGAAAAATCAATTACAAAGTCAAGTAGCTACAATTAGAAATATTGAGAATCAACTTGGGAAAATAGCAAATTCAATAAGTAATAGATCCCAAGGAACACTTCCTAGTAATACTAAATCAAATCTAAAAGATCGGAATAAAGAGCAAGTAAAAGCCGTTCAACTTAGAAGCGGAAGAGAGTTGGAAGGTAGAGTTGAAAAAGAATTTGAAGTAGAGAGAAAAGAATAAGAGAGAAGAGATTGAAGAACCAAAAGAGGACGCTTTGAAAGGTTTAGAGAGACCTATTTCTCCACTAAAAATTGATTTGGAAAAGCCAACACCTCCATTTCCTCAGAGACTTTCTCAGCAGAAGTTGGATAAGCAATTTTCAAAATTTATAGAAATATTTAAGAAGCTTACAATTAATATTCCATTTGAAGAAGCCTTAGAACAAGTGTCAAGCTATAAAAATTTTATGAAGGATATTTTCAACAGAAAAAGGAAGTTTGAAAATAATAAGATTGTTGCACTTCGTGAGGAGTGCAGTGCAATAATTAATAAAAAGCTTCCCGAAAGGTTTAAAGATGCTGGTAGCTTTACAATTCCATGCCCAATAGGAGACAGATTTTATGGAAAAGCTTTATGTGATTTAGGTGCAAGCATTAACCTTATGACCTTATGCCATTATCAATATTCAAAAGATTGGGATTAGGAGAAATAACCCATACTACCTACTACTGTAACTAATTAGCAGATCGTTCGATAACATACCCTAAAGGAGTTATAGAAGATGTCCTAGTGAAAGTGGATCAATTTATCTTTCCTGTTGATTTCATTATGCTAGATATGGGGGAAGATAAAGAGATACCTATCATTTTGGGGAGATCTTTCCTAGCCACAGGAGGAACAATGATAGATGTGCAGAATGGGGAATTAACAATGCGCGTCAATAATCAAACTGTTACTTTTAATATTTCAAGATCAATGAAATATCCTGCAAAAGGTAAAAATAATGAATGTTATAGGATAAATTTCATAAGATATCTAAGTGAATGTCATTTGAAAATAACTTATGAAGAAAAATCTGAAGAAAAAGATTTAGGACACGAGCAAGTAGAGGAATTAGATCGATGTGAAGAACTTTTTAAGGAAGATTCAAACTATGTTTGAGAAAGTTTTGAAATTTTGAACATGATAGACAAAGATATATCATTTTATCCATCAATTGAAAAACCTCTAGAACTTGAGTAGAAGTTACTTGCTGAATATTTAAAATATGTCTTTTTAGGAGATTCCTCTACTTTACTAGTTATAATTTCCTTAAAATTAGCGATGGAAGAAGAAGAAAGGTTGATGAAAATTTTTTAAAAATTTTAAGAAAGCCTTTAGATGGAAAATTGCTGATATTAAAGGAATCAATCCTTCAATTTGTATACATAGAATTTATATGGAAGAGAACTGCAAACCCAGAGCTGATCCTTAAAGGAGACTAAATCCTATTATGAATGAAGTTGTTAAGAAAGAAATTTTAAAGTGGTTAGATGTTGGAATTATCTACCCTATTTTAGATAGTGCATGGGTTTGTCCAATTCACTGTGTTCCTGAGAAAGGAGGAGTAACTGTAACTGCAAATGATCATAATGAATTAATACCTACTAGACAAGTTACATGGTATCTAATATGCATTAATTATAGAAAATTAAATCTTGCCACTATGAAAGATCATTTTTCATTACCCTTTCTAGATCAAATGTTGGATAGACTAGCTGGGCATAAATACTTTTATTGTTTGGATGGATATACTTGTTATCACCAAATACAAATATCTCCTGAGGATCAAGAGAAAATAACTTTTACCAGTCCTTACGCTACTTTTGCTTTTAAAATGATGTTTTGAGAGAAAATCTACTAAAAATTGTCCTTTGATATTGTGAAAAGGCATGAAAGTTATTTTGAATTGCAATAAGATCATTGACCACCTTGCTAACCTTCCAAAAAGCATAGGACACGTCAAATATTGCAACATATTAACTTTCAAAACTAGGTTGATTTAGTGAGAAAGTATGTAATGTCTAAGCTTCTAGGTGACAAAAGTCAAAGCTAGAAACTGCTTCAAAATAGGAGGATACTTTACCTATGCTAGTAGAACTCTTAACGAAGCTCAAATTAATTATACAACAACTAAGAAAGAGTTATTAGTTGTAGTATATGCTTTTGATAAATTTTGATCATAATTGATTGAAACTAAATGTATTTTGCATACAGACCATTCTACTAATAAAAAATTAACGAAAAAGAAGGATGCAAAATCTAGATTGATACGATCGGTTCTTCTTTTGCAAGAAATTGACTTTGAAATAGTAGATAGGAAGGTAGTTGAGAATCAAATTGCTAATCATATGTCCAGGATTGAATTAGAAAAACCACTCTATCTTGAAAAAGAGATTAATGAACATTTTCATATGAAAAATTGTTCAATACTAATGAGTGGAATATTCCATGGTATGTAGACATTGTGAACTTCATTGTTAGTGATATTATACCCTATGGAATGACATACCAACAGAAGAGGAAATTTTTAGCTGAAGTTAAGACTTATTTTTGAGATGACCCATTTTTATATAAACAAGGAAAGGATCTAATTATTTGAAGATGTGTACCATTAGAAGAAACTTATGAAAATATCCAATAATGTCATAATTCTGATTTTGGGGGACATTTTGGTGATAGATTCTATTGGCCTACAATTTTTAGAGATGTTAATGCTCTTATCAAAACTTGTGATAGATGTCAATGAGTAGGAAATTTTTCTCGAAGAAATGAGATGCCCCTCAATTATATGCTAGAAGTTAAAATATTTGATGTTTGGGATTAGATTTCATGAGACCATTTATACCTTCTTTCAGAAATTTATATATTCTGTTAGCAGTGGACTATGTATCCAAATGGATAGAAGCTGTTGTTTTACCTTGATGTGATGCTCAAAGTGTTGTAAAATTTTTGAAGATGAACATATTTTGTAGATTTGGGATGCCGAGAGTTATCATTACTGATGGGAGATGTCATTTTAGAAATGTCATAATGGAGAAGTTATTCAAGAAATATCATATAAATCATAGGATTACTACTGCTTATCATCCTCAGACAAGTGGTTTGACTGAATTATCCAATTAGGAAATTAAAAGAATTATGGAAAAATCTGTGAATCCAACAAAAAATGGATTGGTCAGTCAAACTTGACTATGCTTTGTGAGCTTATAGGACTGCATACAGAACTCCTATAGGAATGTCCCCATCTAGGCTAATATTTGGGAAAGCTTCTCACTTACCAGTTGAACTTGAGCATAAAGTATATTGGGTGATTAAAGAGTTCAATTATAATTTGAAAGATGTTGGTGAGAAAAATTATTGTAATTGAATGAGTTTGAAGAGATAAGGAATGAATCTTATGAGAGTGCCAAGATTTATACAAAAAAGATGAAGATGTGCCAAGATCAAAGGATTCTTACTAAAAATTTTCAGCCAGGGTAACAAGTTTTGTTATATAATGCAAGGTTAAGATTATTTCTAGGAAAGCATAAGTTCGGGTGGATGGGCCCATTTGTTGTGATAAAAGTTTATCCTTATGGAGCTGTGGATATTAAAGATCCTAAGTCTGAGAAAATATTTAAAATATTTCTGAGAAAATCTTTAAAGTGAATGGACATAGACTGAAACCTTATTTTATAGGGGAACAACATAAATTTAATGATAAAATGATGTTGGGTCAATAAAAATAAGCACTACTTACATCAGGCTGACAACTTAAAAACAAGCACTTTGTGGGAGGCAACCCATAGTTATCAGAGTATTTTTATTTTGATTGTTGTTTTGTGTGTGATTAAAAAAATTAAGGTAGTATTTTTAAAACTATTATGTGTTAGTAATGATTTTAAGACTTTATTATTTAGTGACCAAGAAATGTTAGAATGAGAATTTGGATGTTAAGATGACTAGTGCAAAAATGTGCACTGGCGCTTAAGCGCCAAATCAGGCTCTTAAGCGCCGCAGTTTAAACACATGTACGAAATTAATATTCTAGAAGGTTTAACCGCCAATTAGTTTGTAAAAAAACGTGCCAAGGCAGTTTCTAAATGTGTCAAGGAGTTATTGGAAGGATTTAAGCCTATAAATAGAAGGGTTTTGTGAAGGGATTTCACACAAGATCATTTCTAGCCCTAAAAGTCTAAGAAAAAGTGAGATTTAGAGAAAATGCCTTCATGGGATATGGATTTCAAGAAGAAGGAAGAAACCATAAGAAAGAGGGTCATTAGTGCACAAGAGATGTATAACGTTTTCTTAGCCGTTAGTATTGAAGGGATATCAGAGAAGATCAACAAAATTGAGAATACTATGGCTTTATTGGAGACCAAGGTACTTGAGTTGCATGCACATCTGAAGATGTAATTTAGCCACACAAGTTATATAGAGCAAGAAGATAAGGCGATGTTCATAAAGCATAAGTGTATTGAAGAATATAGTATTAGAGCTCGTCACCACCGTCCGTTTTATCAACTCTATATTCCTGGAGAGACTAATGAAAGACAGGAATTTATTCCTTCGAATGAAGAATGAAATTAAGTTTAGTGGTAGAATTTGTGTGTTAGAAGTTGTTGTTTTAAAGTGGTTTAGAGTTTAAGTCTTGTTTTTAGTATTTATGACTTCTTATATGTGTTTAATTGTGAAATGATTGTTATGTATTTGTATTTAGAAAAATTTTCTCATCCAAGACTATTTGGAGTGAAAATTAAGTGTTAAAGGTATTTGTACTTATTTGTGAACTAATATAAGTTTGTTTGTGTCAAGAATTTGTGTTATTTTTAGCCTTGAATCGAAATAGTTATTATGGAGAATTTTGAGAGAGAGGGAAGTTATAGGAAGTTGAAAATAGTCATTTAAGTGCTATAAGACCATTTGCTATACATTTAAGTGCTATAAGACCATTTAGGGGTGGTTTACTTAGACAAATAGTGCATTTTACTTTAATTTAAAAATTTTGAAAATCATGCACTGGAGCCTAAACACCACATCTCACGCTTAAGCGCAAGCCAACCTGAGAGGTACGCGCCTAAGCGTCATTTACCCGCGCTTAAGCACCAGTTCACGAAAGTCGGTTCGAGAACGGTTGAAAGTGAAATTTCAGCCCGAAAATCACCATTTTTAACGCCACCATCACCTTCAACCTTTCGAGTTCATGATTTTTGAAGGCTAAGGCACATGTAAAGTGAAGATTTCTTGGTGGAATCAAGTGAAATGTGCTAGATCCAAGTTCCTTGAGGTAAGAGCTTTACTTCTATGCAAAAATTTTGAATTTTCACTATATATTTCGAGCACATTTGCAGAAATTCAAAAATTTACTATTCATGTTGAAAAATGAGAAAAAGATCTATGGAAATTGCATGGGAAGTGTAGTTTATACTTTGGAAGTTTAGTTTAGTAATTTAGACTTGATTTTTAAAGTTGTTTTTGGTATTTTAAAAACTTGTAGAATGAAACCAAGAATGAAGAGGAGCAAAGGAAAGAGCCCTTTCGATTCGAGTAAATTTGTTAGTTGTAATGCTCAGGATAGGTACAGTGATGCATTGCAATCATGAAAACTAATTCAGGAGCGGTGTTTAGCGGTGTTTTAGATTCAGGAGCGGTGTTTTAGGAATCCATGTGGAGACGTATCGTTCACCGACAGTGGCCGACAGTGGGAACGATTATGTTGTTTCTCTGCTGTGGCGGTTATTTCTATTATTAGGGAGTTCTAAGCAAACCTTCATGAGGCTGAAGACAATAGAGTCATGGTTCAAGGAAAGTTGAACAATATAGTCATGGTTTGAGGAAAGTTGGTGTAATCAAGACCGGAGGTAATCAAGTTGTTTTATCATCTACCACCTGATACATTATGTTTTTATGAAAATTATAGTCCAACTGAAGCAGAGTTAGACGAGATTATTTCTTACTTGGCTCTTGGAAGAGGACTTTGGAAGATCACTAATGAGAGGAGATTCAACTTCTCAACTTAAAAGTTATGTGCACCTTCAAAGGTCTGGCACTATTTTATTTATGCTCATCTGCTACCAACAAATCATCTCAGTGAAGTGACAAGAGAGAGAGAAACGTTGAATTATTGTATCCAGGAAGGAAAGCTCATGAATATAGAAGCTTTGATTTATCAGACTATCATTAGTTCTACCACTGACGTTACTATTGCAGGTCTGGGATTTGCTTCCTTGATCATTTCTTTGTGTGAGCAGGCTAGAGTTAAATATAATAGCTGTGAGGAAGTGTTGTTACCTTTAAAGCCCATCACTAAGGTGAATGTGAAGACTTATTTTGAGCATTCTATTTTTGGCTGGAGAGGAGGATTTTCTAGAAGTTATGGAATGGAGACGTCTGCTGCTTCAACCTCTACTGCTTCTACATCTAGACCATCTACCTCATGTGCTCATCTAGAGGTGAGTCTACTAAGACACAAGATCAATTATTATATAGGATGATGGGTCATATTAATTTTACTGCTGATAAAGTTCAAAATTTAGAGCATTTTGCAGAGCATACTGATATGTATAGTAGGAGAAAGAGCGATTATGAAGATAAATTCCACTCATCTCTGGAGAAACTAATTAGGGGTGACCCAGAAGTTCAATTTCCTCCATATCCTTGATATCCTAATTATGAGCCTGCAGAAAAGTGTTATAGCAGTGATTCAGAAGATGAGGAGTAGAATTGAGAGATTTTTATGTTTGTAATATGTGTTAGACTATGTGCTTTGGACTTGAGAGTTGTGATGCGCTGTTTATTTTTATGTTGTGGACTATGTGGAGTGGTAGTGCTACATTTGCATCTTTGTGATGATATGTACTATGTATTGTGTTTTGTACTTTTTTATTTTATTGCTATTGTGATGTTTGTGTTAGTTAGTAGTTTGTTTTAAAATTCTAGGGTAGTAACTATTGTGAGTTTTGTGATTTAGTTAGTTTAGAACTTAACTTAATTCTATGTCCTTTAAAAATATGAAAATCTTGCTAACTTAGGTCTTAAATATTAAATTTCAAAAACTGTTACCCTGTATTTTTCTTTTATCATGTTTGTGAGTTTATGTTTGTGAGTTTAGTGAGTTTATTTTTATGTTGAGATTGTGAAATCAAGTTAGTGTGTTAGTTTGCTTTTATGTTTATACCCACTGTTTAGAAGTCAATTGAATCTCTACATGTTGAATTAAAATGAAAAAATTAGAAAATTTGATCAAAATTAATTTTACTTTTGTTTTTAGTTTTATACTTGTATCATTAGAGGATAAAAATTCTTGTTAGTAGTTAATTTAATTTGTTCTCAAATGAACTAAAAGTAATTTTTTTTTTGAAAAGAAAAATTGATCATGTATATGAAGTTATATTAGGGAAGTAAAAATTTGATTTTAGAAATGAGTAAGAGAATTTAGTTGAAATTTTGAGTAAGGAAGAAAAACAATAAGTTAAAAGTTTTTACTGTAGAAAATGATTAATATAAGTAACTATCTTTAGTAAGAAACATTGTATTTTTGAAAATTTTAGAAATTTAGACTTTTATTTTTAATACTTAAATTTCTTTTATTAAAAATAATTTTCAAACCTATTAATATATTTATAAGTGTAATTTTTTTATCAAGACTTTGCTTTAAGAAAGGAAAAGTAGAATTCAAAATTATTAAAGGCCTATCCATACATAGTAATCCTTGCCTTAAGAAAAAAGAAAAAGAAAAGAAAAAGAAAAAGAAAAGAAAACGTAAAAAGAAGAAGAAGAAGAAGAAGAAGAAAAAGTGAGGGAGGAGAAGCTTGAGGATTAGTGCCAAATCAAAAATTTGTTCTACATTTGATCTTTTTAAAGTATAAGACTTGAAAAAATTATAAGCTTATAGATATAATACAGTAAGTAAAATTATTCTTAATAAAATTTTTTTAAGTGGAGATAACAAAAGAACTAAATTCTAAATTTGGAAGACTTACAATATTTCTGAATTAGATAGGAACTCATATTTTCATCTTTCTTAACATTAAAAGTTTCTAAACTTTAAGTTGGTCTCATTTAATGAATATTTTTTCT
>NW_018229929.1:251238-282661 GCF_001263595.1 Phalaenopsis equestris | reverse complement strand
CATTTTTATACATATTTTTGAGATATTACGCTTTAATGGAAGGTATTTTTGTGTTTTTCTTTCAGGTACAGGTAAAAAGGTGAAAAATGCTTAAAGGAGTGAAAAAATATCAAATTTGGAGCAAATAGGTAAAAAATGCGCAAAAGTATTTTGGCGCCTAAGCACCAGATTTGACACTAAAACACCGGTTAAATAGAGAAGACCGCGCCTAAGCGCCAGAGACCCCACGCTTAAGCGCCAGTGACAGTTATTGGATGAGTAAATTCATTTTTTTGCAAATTTTGAAGAGGTCTTTGAGGAACCTATTGGCTTAATATGTGGTTACAACCATCATGGACGAAAATTGTTACGAAAGGATGCATCTCTTGGGGAAGGATGCATCTCTTGGGGAAATAGCATCTCTTGGGGAAATACACCGAATCAAGACACATTTTGAAGAGATACCAAGACACCTTTTGGAGAATTATAAAAGAAGGAAGATTGAAACTTTGAAAAGGGGGTCCTGAAAATACTGAGAAGGTTTTGAAAGTTCTAAAATTGGGGAGTTAGTTGGAGAGATTTTCAGGCACCACATTTTTATCCTTTTTATTCTAGTTTTATACTGAGAGAGTTGTACGAGAGAAGAGATTCAAAAGAACTTCAAGAGTTCGGTAGAGGACTTGAGATAAGTTTTTATCTTTTGTTTTAGACTACTTTTGATTTTAATTGTGATTTGTTGTTGGTTTAACAATGATTTCTACTTTTAAACTAAAGTGTGGTTTTGTTTTCTCTATGCATTCTGGGTAGTTTTCTTTATCTTTCTTCTTAAAATGATAAGTAATTAAGTGTTGGATGGAAGTTGTGGAGAGTATTGATCTTTAATGTTGGAAAAAGTTGTGATGATTTAAATCCATGTAATTTGTTTACTTCCTGATTTGGCCAATCCAGATGTTAAAATTTATTGTGAGAACATGTAAGAACCGGGCGGGTATTGTCTCAGTCAACAATTGGAAAGAATCACATGAGGTTGTATGAATGAGAATGTAGTTCATATGATTGAGTGCAAATAAATAGAGAAATATTCATTGAAGGGTGTAGAGTTAGAGGACTTTAAAGTGATAGATGAAAGCCCCCAACTTGGTTTATTATTTTAGATTATGATATGAGACGTTAGCCTCCATGTGGAGGGAATCGAGAAAACTCTAGAGTGAGAGCTAGTATCTTCCCTACCTAGCCGATCTTCAGAACTATTCAAACTTTAAATTAGCCAATGTTCTTTATAGCATCTCTATTAAGGGTAAAGAATATTATTGCTCCTATTTGACACAACATAATATGCATACTTCCATAATAGAATTGTTATACTTATTACTGATTCATGATAAGGAGAAAGATATTTTCATATTTAGTGCTTTTCTTCTACAAAAACTCAAGTTATCATTTTAAGTTTGTTTTATTTTTTGTCAAAATATTAAAATTACCAAAAATATTTAAACTTTCTTTACTGTGAAAATGTCTTTAGTTTAAATAATTATCTTTTTAAAAATAGAAAGTTTTCCAAAAAGTGCATATTGCATATCTTTCCTGTGGGTTCGATATTCAGGTCTTAATAAAAAAGTCCTATATTATTTGATAATGATACGTATACTTATGTAGTATCCCAATATATATAAATTAAAAGTAATATTCTTATTTTTCTTCAGGATCAAGTTTTTGGTTTTGTTGCGAAATAAGGAAATATAAGTAAAAAAATATAATCAAAATTATTGTTATACTGTTGCGTATAAGCAGTTTCGGGATCACATACCTGCTGACAGCGTACTCCATTCTGGAGGCGAAAGAAAAGATCAACTTTGGTGAAGACATTATCTCTGTCATTTGAAGAATTT
Organism: Phalaenopsis equestris; assembly: GCF_001263595.1. Taxonomy (NCBI): domain Eukaryota; kingdom Viridiplantae; phylum Streptophyta; class Magnoliopsida; order Asparagales; family Orchidaceae; genus Phalaenopsis; species Phalaenopsis equestris. The sequence continues at coordinate 280,793 of NW_018229929.1, read as the reverse complement.
TCAGAAGTAAGTGACGTCCCGTGCCTTGTAGTTTCGACAAAAGTACTCAAGTTATCACACTTGTCCTGTAAACTGGGCATATTCTTTATTATTTCAAATTTTAAATTTATTATTTTTTTGTGATTAAAGCATCAAAGAGTGCAATTAACAAATAAATTAAGCGCGAAGAGACACAACAACTTGGCTTAATTCGCAGAAAAGAAAACCAAACCCGAGGGAGATGAAGAAAATGCAACGTTTAGGACCCCGTGCAGGACCAACTTTACAGTGCAAAACGACCAGGCAGAACTAGTCCACCAACATTCCTATTGGGAGTCTGAATCCAAACAAAAGATGAAGTCTTAAAGGACTCATGAACCTTTCTGTTTAAAGATGATTAAACAGATGGTCTTGGAATCTGAAAGAGTTGACTGTACTGACCCAAGAAAGAAATGGATGAGGCATGTCAACGAAAGAAGGGTAATTTAGTCCATAAGGGGCATGGACACATTACCGATGTATGAAGCCAAGATATTCTAATTTAAATGGAGATAGAAACTAGTCCCCAACGGAGTCGCCAGAAGCTATTGGTCACCAAATTAGAAATTGTCGATCACCGGAATGGATATCTCAACACCCGATTTAATTTAATTTATATATATATAATTTGGAAAAAGTAGTATTTAAATTTTTTAAAATACAAGACTAGACCGAACTCATAGCATTAGTAGTTTAAATAAACGAGCCTAGTACTGGAAGCAATGCATCTATCTCGATAAATATACACACTACTTATTGGTAAGGTTCAATTCAATAAATTAAAAAAATTATGACATTCATTTAAGTCTGCGAAAAAGCATTTTTTTATGTTGACCTACCAGATCCCCTATTTAAGATCAAATTTTTTCATGTTAAATAGTGTTTATATTAAGTTGGGTTCTTAAAAGTTTACTATAAGGGCAAGCCCCTATAGTTAATTATATCTTAGATAACCGAAGTCACCTAAGAAAACTCTCAATAAAAATCAGGGGATATTGTCTTCAAGAAATTTAAAGGATAAAACTTTTCAAAAGATCAGATAAAGAGGTGTGGAATGAAAATGATTCAAATTTGGAACATTTGTTTTTTGAAATCCAAAGGAAGAAGAACTAGGAGATGTCACAGACCTTGAAGAGAACCTTGGTGACTTCCAAAAACATCCTATGGTTAGACTGCAATTTTGGGTAGAATTATTTAAATGTTACATCCTGTCAATTTTATTAATTAGGGCTTACATTTATGTGAGACGATCACACAAATAGCCTGAAAGATGTGAGGATTTAGGTCATGATGAACGACAACCTCAGAATCCTAAGGCGGGTTAGGGCATAAATTATATAGTACAGCCATACAAAGGCCTAAAGAAAAATGTTGAGAATTTTTATTGCACTAGGCAAACAACCTCAAAATCCTATGGCTTATTGTTTAATTCTAAGAAAAGATATGCAGTTGTAGATCGCTGCCCACAAGTTAGCTCCAGAATCCTCTGCGAAGTTGCAGCCCTAAAGTCTAAGGCTTAAAGGTTTAAATGACAAGTTTAAATTAAATCATTTTGGGGGGTTAAAGTTGATTAGAGTGGCAACGGTCAGAATCTTACGGTTCCATCGTTCCTGTATCACTATTTTCTTTTGAATTTATTTAGCTTAAGCGAGTTGTGAAACCCATTTAAACTGAGGATATCTCATTAACAATCGTGGTTTACCTCCTCTAAGGGACTCCCATAAATTTAAAACAATGTTTTATGTTTAGTGACATTTCAAAAGATTTATGGTTACCTTCGAAACAATTTGTTTTAGGATTTTTGAAAAATGTTGCTTAATTTTGAAAATGGTTTTGATTTTGCAAGTAAAGTAAAGTGCACACCCAAACAGTTATAATATTTTGAGTGAAAGTAAATTGCAGGAACTAAAATGATAAAAATTAAATAACACTGTAAAAGCGTACCTGTCATATTCTAGGCATTCCCGCTAAAAGTTTAGCTTTTACAATTTATATATAATTTTGTAAGAAATTTAAATTGCAAGAGTAGATAAAAGTGTATTTATCAGACTCCAAAATATGACTTATTGAGTCCCAAAAGATCTTAGTGGATGATTTTAGAACAGAATATTGCAAGTTCAATTTGTTCTTCAAAATGTCCAAGAGATTCCAAAGTGTTCGGGGAATGACCCTGAACTGCATTAAAAATCTCTTGAAACTTTTTGAGTTCATTTTGAACTTATCATATTGTTTCATTAATCATCCAAGGTCAAGTTAAAAAGGTTAACTTGTACTCGGTGAACTTGGACATTTCAATCATCCCAAGAGTAGAGTACTCAGTTTATCAATTGATATTTCACTTAAGAGTTATGTAGGTGAATGCCTCTAAGGCAAGTTCAAGTCGATAAAGATTTTGTACCCACCACTAAATTTAGGCTCGTAGTGTTTAGAAGTGTTTATCATCAATCATGTTACTTTCTAAATCCCATCAAATAAGTTTAAATATCAAGCCTAGATCACTACCAAGCTCTTAATAATCTTAATGGGAGAAAATGTCAATCATTAAGATTTTAAAGTTAAGTGATGCATATTCTTGTTGAAAGATCATATCATCCAATTGACGACTTAAAATAAGTGAATTGTCATCCTCCTAACTTAAGCCCACCAACCTTAGAATCATTTGATTTTGATTAACTTCCAAATCATGATAACTTACAAAATTTTAATTTTGCTCTTATCCTAGAAAGGTGGCAAGTTGGTTTCTACCTCTTATCCATTATATCTCAATCATCCAAAATTACTCATTAAGATCAAAATTTCCCCTTTTCCCAATTGGTTAACCCTAAATTTTAATTAAGGCACAAAAGTCTAAAATGATCATTTTGCCCTTAGGGCCCTTCACTTCATAACTCATTAAACATAATTCAAATCACTTTGAAAATTTTAAAGTACCCTGTTCATGGGGCAATTAAAACATTAGAGGAGAAAAAGTGGTTTTTCAAAATTTTATTTAATTTAAATAATTAATTATCTTAACTTAGAAAGTAAGATTTTCAACATTAATTTATTTAATCAATCAAGATAAAATTTTGTTTATGGGAAAATTATTAGAGGTTCTGTTAGGTCAGAGAAACATTTAGACAAAATACCATGATTTTCTAAAATAAATTTTAATTTAATTTTATAACTATTTATTGATTTTTTTGTGATTTAGTTAAATGGAAAATATGTTTTAATTATAAAAATTATTTTTAACATTTTTATTAAACCTGTCTGAGGCCAGAGAACTCAGAGAGACAAATTTTATATTTTTATTATTTTTAACTATTTATTATAATTATTTTCAATGAAAATTATAAAAAATACATTTTAGGCCTTTAAAAATTTACATTTAACTTAAGAAAGTTGGTAAAAAATATTTTAATGAGTCCAAAGTGATCAGAAAATCATTAGGAACATTTCGAAAGACTTCTGTATTTTTTGCAATTTTTAATTATTTTTAATTCTTTTAATTTAAAATATGGCTAAAAATGAAGTATTTTATCAAATATAATTTTTATTTTTCCTAAGTGCCACTAATCACAAGGAACTTAGAAAATCACTTTTCATTATTTAATTTAATATAATTATTTTGTACAAAAATATATGTTTCTTTATAAAATCAACTTTAGTGCTCAAACTTAATCAAACAAATTTCAAATTTTGACATTGATCCATTTAAATGAATATCGAGAAGTTGGGTTAAACTTGGGTTTGAGTTGGGCTAGAGATTGGCTAATGCCCAATTGATGGTTCAATCTTATGTGGGTGATTTTCATAAAGAGTTCTGCATAGAAATTAAGTGAAAATTTTGGGTTTATGGGGTTCAATTTGGTTGAATTTGCGAACATGACCAAATTGGGGCAAAAATTGGGGGTTATGGTCCAAGCTAATTTTTGAGTAAAATTGAGGTTTGACCAAGGCCAATTGAAGGTTCAATTTGATATGAGTAAATTTTTTGAAGAGTTTATGATGCAATATTGGGGCAATTAGATAGATTTTGGGGTTCGATTGAGTGAGATTTTGGTTTTGGGTCAAATTAGGGCTTTTTGATTTAGTTTAACATTGTATTCAAATGTGGCTTAATTGGGCTTGGATTTGGTTTCAATTAAGCTTAGAGATGATGAATTTAAGTTTTGGAATTAAAATTAGGGAAGATTGGGATCAAATTGATGAACATTGGGTGTGAATTGGGGTAATTGGGCCTTTAAAGGCAATTTGGGGCTTTTAGTCCAAATAGATCAAATTGGTCAACCTGGTTAAATTGAGCTCAATGGACTGGTTCACATTGATTTTGGGGACATTTGAAATGATTTTGAAGGTTTTGGGACAATTTGGGTTACCAACGGAATTTTGATTATTTTGGCCAAATTAGGGATATTTTGTTAATTTGAAAATTTTGGGATGTTTTGGACGATTTGGGTGGTTTCAAAGAGTTTGAAATTATTTTTAAACAAATTTGGGTATTTTTAGTAACTTTGAGAATTTTGGTGTTTAAGGGTAGTTTGGTAATTTGGTAGATTTGGGGGCAAAAGGTTAAGTTGGGTTTTTTGGTAAAATTGAAGTGTCAATCACCTTCTTGAGCCATGGACCAATAGAATTCCTTACTTTGGGTCCTTCATGTATTGGTCCTAGCTAAACCATAGCTTAGGGCTAAGGGGTCTAGGGGAACATCTATATGAGTCTTCCAAAGGGTCAAGTGATCAAAGTTATGTAGGTTTGGGCTTGAGGTAGTGAGTAGAAGTGTAATGTTAAAGTGTGTGTGTGAGACCAACCAAGACCACACTACCAGAGGGTTAACCCTAAGGCCAAGCAATCCTGTGGGGGCTCTCCTTAAGCTCCTTCATATTGACCCCACCTACTAAGTGTTAGAGGTTAGTACCAATATGTGGAACTTCAAGTTGAGCAAAGAAGAGTTTAGAATTTCTATCGATGAGGGTTTCTTTTCTAGTCCTCTAAGAATATTCAACAGGAAAGTCCTATGGCTAGACCCTAGGCTACTAAAGAAGAAAGATTAGACCTCAACCAAAAGTGAGGTCAACAACAATTAGTTTAGTTAACATAGTTCTTTTAACTGCATTTCTTTTAGCGCACATTAAATTTATTTTAGATTCATTTTGCTTTCTTAAGCTTTATAGTTTGAATAATGTGTTTGATGTTATAACCATAAGAATTTCCAACTCTCTATGGGATCGATGCTTAGAACTCCATTAGAGCCCTTTATCACTTGAACGATACGTATACTTGCGTTATCATTACGATTTAACAGCTTAATGATTTTAAAAGATAAAACTATTCAAAGTGGATCATTCTTATTGGGCACTGCATATTTACTATTTGTGTTGTCGTGAGTGTATTGTAATTTTTATAGATATTTGCAATGCACTACAAAACCCGTCACTTCAGTAATCGAGATGTTAGGTAATCGGGCTTAAGATAGCTAATGTTCTTTGCTAGCACCGGGAGGGGGTAAAGAAAAGGGCATGCTTCTATTTGTCACAAAACCTCAAATTTGCCTTAAATTATTTGAATCCTACATAGATTAAAATTTCCTTGTAAGGGGAAAGGTTTTCCATAATATCCAAACACATTGTTGTATTTTGTTAAGCCATTACATTTAGTTGTTACTTTCTTCATTAACTCGTTAGTGGTAATTTTTAGTAAACATATCGTTTTTTACCTCTTAATTTGTTTAAGTTGCAATTTAAATAGAATTTATGTAAGTTGAGTTTAGGAGTTGCTGTATTCCTCATCGGATCGATATTAAGGTGTTTAAGGAAAATCCTATATTACTTGAAACAATACGTATACTTGCGTAATACCTCTAGTGTGAATTTCTACTATAAATCAATATATTTGCTCATACTAGCTGCTAGATATAATTTGAGATATATTTTCTGGCAAAATTTGGATATTAAAAATACACGTAATTACGGGTCGGATCAGAAGGTTGGGAGGGTCTTCCCGAAAAACAAGCGATAATGCTCCACGAGGTAGTAGGAGGACCAAAAATAAAAATCAAAGGTCAATAAATTAAGTCATTCTCATTAACAATCACAGCATCAAAAAGAGATGAAAATATATTTTTTTCCTTAAGAGCATGTATTAACTATTTTCCAAGCTAAATTGACATTCCTTGAGAAGATTTACTAGGAGAGATGGCCAAACAGTCATTACTCTATGCAGTATACGAAGGAATAACCAAAAGCTAGAATTTGGTGAACTACAGGAGTAGGGTTGTTGATTATGTGAGCAATATCATGATTAAAATAAGATTTACTCTTCGTTTTTAAATGTATTTTACCTGTTAGAAACTCAATAATGACTACGCCCTCTATTATTATGAAGAAATATAAAGAGTTTTACATTAGGTGACTGAACATGAGCAGAGATTCATGTGCAAACATATTGTAATCCTTGCAACGAATAGGATGTAATTCATAAATAACTTGTTGTTTAACCTCCGGGCCTCTCACCAAAATCGTAATGAATTCCAGTATACATTCATATTGGAAATTTGAATACTATCACGTGCATAAGTCCATTGAGAATTACACGCGGTAAGAGGATCAATTGAAAGAGGAATACAATTTCGCTACCAAATTTAGAGATTCCAGATTCATACCAAAAAAAAAAAAGTTCAACAATTTCATCCAAATCGGAATCTCTTTAAAATATGATTTTATGGGCTAAATCTCAAGCGCTCCACTCTTAAAAATGAAAGGCTTACCGGTAATAAACTACGGACCTCCATCCCTAGCCATCTCCAAATCCTCCAAGTAAGAAAATTTGGAGATAACAAAATGAATTGCTTAAGAAAGATTAGATAAATAGTGCAATTCAATTTCGATGGCTGTTGAATGGATTGAATACCCGGCAATGCTCCATTCATTGACCGTTCATATATTTTCTATTATAGAAAATCACCTTATTTTCTGAGACCGAAATAAAGGAATGATTAAAGGAAAATTTGTTTTAGATATGGGAGGAAAAAATATTCTTCCAACTAACCATTGAAGGTTAGCCAAGAACTAATCTCAAGAAAGAATATGGGAGAAAATGATGATGATTCCATAAGACAGCAGAGGGACTAATGCAAGAAATGAGGACAAACACTAGTTTTAGAGCATTGTCTCAATCAATTAAGCCCTCTTAATCTTTCCTTTTTTGAAAAGCATATCGTAATCGAAGTTTCAACTTTTTTTCCCCCGCCGGAGAAATAAGCAACTTTTGCAATAAATGATGAGCGTGTTAGGACCAGACGACCAGTAGTGATCACGCGTTAAATCACAAAAATCTTCATTACTCATGTTATATCGGGTCGAATTCTCATAATAAAATAAGTTGTCCTATGGTCTCTTTTTAAGATTCTGAGCCCCACTAGAAATTAAATTCATACACTGTGAACCTTTAAAGCTCATTCCAATCTAAATTGGTGATGCCTGGACCGAGGGGACCATACTGGACCCAGTACAGCTCCGATCCTTACGCGAGAATTCCGATTTCCGAAGAGCGGGTCCGTGTCTCCTGAATCGGTTCGGGCTGCACGTTGCTTCTGGTCAACCATCAAGCGCAGTTAATAAATGGGAAATTTACGTACCACCACACAAAGAATTTACATGTCTAATAGCATAAAACTTGATATTTATATTTACCACTTTGACGTCATAAAGAATTTATTGTAAAAATGTATATTACAGTTAAAAAACGTTAATAATAATAATATTTTTAAGACGATATAAAAATTTTGAGTGTTATAAAAATAAAATAGAAAGTTTGTGTTAGATATATAAATATATAAGAATTATGTGATATATATGTAAGCCAAGTACAACATTCAGAAAAATATCATCCAAATAAAAAAAATATATATTTAAAATATCATCCAAATAAAAAAAAAAATGTACATTTGGTATCTGGAATTGTTCGGTGGATCACGCTTAAGAAATAGAGCGTTAATTTGATGAAAAGCAGGGAGATGCGAGATTTAACTACTTAATATTTGTTTTTCATTTTGAGTGTTTCCTTCCCCATTTCCAGGGAATTCACCCCCTATCTATAATCTATAGGTAGGTTTCGTAAGTTATATTATGGTTCTTTAATAAAGAGAGGAACGCTACTATACTTAATGAACAATTATATTTGTACATTTGTATCTGAACATTAATTATTTTATCCTCGTAACTTATGCTTGCACCTCTAGGTTACAGTAACTCCTTTGCATTCTCCTTCGTATTAGTAACCATTTGATTCAGGTGTTTGAATTGCATTTGGTTGACCGACATTCGGTAGGCCAGCCTTACATCCTTTGGTCGTCTTTAATGCCCTTTTTTCACCCCATTCTATCGAGCCTGAACGTGAAGACGCATCACCTAATGATAATGTTATTTCATCGGGGTAGAGGATAAATCATCGTAATATGAAAAGTAGCCTACCCTCAGATTATGTATCTTTATTAAAACGCTTCACCTTAGGCGGCTGCTATTTTTCAAGATTGTAGTTACATGACAACTGTTGCTAATGTATTTGCGCGATGATCGTAGGGCCATTTGTTCCTGTCATTTGGTCATCCCATGAAACCAACCAACTGTTTGAACAAACCATCTATGTCTTTATCTCCAATTATTTCTTTCGATATTCGTGCAGGCAAATCTCTAATTTACTAAATCACTGATTCTACTGCTTTGTTTGATCGTCATAACTGGCAAAAAAATAAAAGAATTAAATATCATGATCGATCATATAATGAGCAATAAATATCAGGAAAATTTATACTCCCTTGATTTCCATGCTTCGCCTATTTTCGTATAATTAGGGTTCTCGGTGCATTATATCCTTTCTCCATCTTTTGTGTCATCTTTCTGTGAGTATATCATCCAAGTGAAAAAATATGTCCATTGCCAAAAGGCCAAGAAAAGAAGAGGCCTTGAAGCAAGCTTTTGGACTTCCAATTTCTAGAACTCGGCTTGCAAAGGAAAACAAAAAAATTAAATTAGATAGTTTCAGCCCACCTCTTATCAATTCAACAAAGTAAGCAAACAACTGATAAGCTGCATCATGTGGAAGAGTTTGGTGAATCATCGTGCCTAACACCACTCCAAGTAAGGATGAGGCTAAACCACTCCAGTCATCGTCTTATTCTTCTGTCGTCTCGAGTTGGAGAACTTTCGGATGTGCTTGTGCAAGATCAGCCACCTAATTTCACGCTGCTTTATTCTCGAGCTCTAAGGTCTACACAAGGTGATGATCCGTGATGGGAAGACGTGATATGTAGTTTAGTCATTGAGGCTTCAAGGGCTGAGGCCCCACTAACCAAAAACGTTCCTCCTCTGCCTCTGACTATGAGTGCTTCTCATGGTGGTGAGACTTTTCTTGAAGCACAGAGCTTCTATTCTTCGGATACAGAAAGAATTATTGGGAACCTTATGGTTCCCTTTTATCTGGACTTCTCATTGATTTTTAGATTATTAGCTTATTGATGTAGAAGAAACCATGAATTTTACTAGTTCTCGAACCATAAAGGTGGTATCCCAAATTGAGCTAGCAGAATGGGCCAGTCCTTTTGCTCATGTTGTGGTCAAAAGGATTACAATCACACTCCCTCACCCAACCATCACATTCCTACTAGTCGATCCTAATAAAAAAATTATGGTCGGGGGGATTCTCATGAGTCGTTAGCTTGACGTCCAGACGAGACTATTGACTCTTTTGCTCAGGCTACTAATCTCCAATGAGAAGCCATCATTACGGGTCTTCAAATGGAGTTGGCAATCGTTTATGTAATTTTGGAGATTCATCGAGCCAAAGTTGCAGAAGTAGAAATTCTCCAAGACATGGTAGTGAGATTGGAAGCACTCTCGGCCCAGATCGCGGGTTTTGGAGCTCTTTATAATGAGTTGGTGACCCTGAAGAACGAATTTCCTGCCTTTCTATTGGTTAATTAAATTTTGAACGTACGCGGCAAGTAAGAAAATTTTGAAAAATATAAATTTGGGGGTGTATGTTATATTCAAGTATAATGAACTAGGGTTAGGATTGTCTAAGGCTGTGGACAACTCTGTTATAAAATATTTCTTTCAATGAATAAAAAGTTTGCATAATTTGATCAATTTTGAGTTCTCTCTAATTTATTGCTAATATAGAACATTTGATGAAAACCAATACTACACTTTAGCTTAGAAGAAAGGTGCTTTAAATCGTTCTCATTCGATGTTAAGGAAACTTCTTATATCATTTTCTCTTTCTATCCTTTAATCATTTTGTTTTTGAAGCCTAATGGCCAACAATATTCTCCTCAAATTTTTAGTTTGGTTAGGTTTTTCGAAAGATCGATCAACATTTACTTAGAGGTTAAGTTGTTAGACGAGACTTCTGCCTATGACATAAGTGTTGTTTTATATCGAGTGGAAGTAGAGGTTCATGCTACTGACTACTTAGGTGAAGATTTAATTTTCTATCAAAACTAGTTCTATTTTGGCCTCGCTGCCACTTTTTATAGACCTTCACTCTATCTTTCAATTTTATGGTGTTATTCTGTCTCAACAGAAGGAAAACTCAATTGCTTCTTTGATGACACATATTATGTATTTGCACTGAAAAAATGTCCCTTGGTCACGCAAATAATTTTTGCACCTGTTTTCCTTTCATGTCAGATCAAACGGGTATGTGGTTTTCGACACTACTCGAAAGTTCTACTTAATTGATTAAAAAAACAAATTTAAAGATTGGAATTTTTGCTTTCTGACAAGCGTCTATGATGATTGGGGTATTACAAATAAGGCCGATGGTGGCCAGTTTATGAACGACAAGTTAATTCTTCCCAGGTGAAAGAAATCAAGCAGGTTATAATTGGTTGATAGTTATAAGTGGTTCAATATATTGACTTTTAAAAATCAACCAAATTCTGAACCTAGGGGTATAAACCTCTAGATAGGAAAGATGTGGGCAGCCATTGATGAAGTTGATGAAAAGATGCAACTAGAGAAGGTTGAATGGCTTTCTAAAAATGTGCTAAGAAAATGAAGATGACAGATGATTCCTCCATCGAAGAAGAGGAGTAAGATGGAACCAAAGTTGCTAGTCCATCTAGAGGGTACATACAAGTATTGGATTTCATTATTTTAATTTCAAGAACTTCTATAATTATTCAGAATAAAGACACGGGTGAATTAATACTCATAGATAAAAAACTTCATCCAATAATTATAGGCGATTCAGGTGATGACGTGACCCTTGACCCGACCCGTAATTATGCAGATATTTATACTACAAAAGATTTTAAGAAACTTGGCACAAATTATAATTAGCGGCTAGTGTGAATAAAAAAAAATAATTTAGAAAATAAATAAAAAACCTTCACACTAGGGGTACTATGCAAGTATACATATCTTTTCAAGTAATATAACACTTTCTTTAAGAACTTCAATATCGAACCCACGAGAAAAGTTGTAACTTTTTAATAATGACTTAAAAAAACTTCAATCTAAATTACAGATAAAAAAGATAGCAGAATGGTGACTAAATATTTTGTAAAGGAGATTAACACTAAATTTATATAAATTTATATGCAATCTAAATTAAAGCAGAAAGTAAGAACAAAGTTTAAAATACTAATTAAGTTTAAATGACTAATAAAGTTTTAAATAGTTTGACTATTAAGAAAAAATCTTTCCTCTTGTAAAGTGATCTTAATCAGTGTAGGAATTGAATGGTTAAAAATATAAAATGATGTATTGTGACAGATAGAAGCATACATAATCTTCACCCGCTTGATACACCAAAATAATATATTTTTTTAAGTGCATATTTTATGCTTATTTTTGGTGGTATTGCACTTTAAAGAAGGGTATTTTGTGTTTTTGTTGTAGGTATATCACTTTTAGGTATTTGGAGAAAAAATAACAAAAAGGATAAAATTTGAAGCCAAAATAGTGAATTTTGGAATTGTGACGCATTAAATGCTCCAATTGATTTTGTTTTCTATGGTTTTAAATGTTAAAAATTTGTGATGATTTGAACTCCGATCTTCATTTACTTTTCGATCTGGCCAATTGAAATGTTAAAATATGTTGAGAAACATATATTTTGAAAAGGGCTATGATTTCTACAATTGGGGAGAATCACATTTGATTTTATGGGAGAGAATGTCATCAATGGAATTGAGTGCAAATAAATAGAGAAATGTACTTTGTTAGATGTAGAATTAGAGATTTTAAGGTGATAGATTAAAATCCCCAATTTGGTCCCGTTGATTGGAAATTAAGTGAGATTGTTATCCCTTAAGCAAGGGAGTAGTGGGAGCTCTAGTGCAGCAGCCAGTATCCTCCCAGCCTAAATATAGAATTAGGGACCAAACTCTGTGTTAGGCAATGTTCTTTATAGCTCTTGGAAGAGAGTAAAAAAAAGGATTGCTCTTGTTTGAAAAAAAAACAATTTTTATATATATTTTCAAATGATTTTAATTTCTTTACAATCCATTTACTCATTGTAAAGGAGAATGATGCTTTCTTAAATTTGAATCTTTCATCAACAAAAACTTTATTTAGTTTTTGTAATTTTACTTTTGAAAGTTTAGTTCTTAGTTAGATAACTCTGTCTTTCAACTTCATTTTATATAACATTTTATATAGCATTCACTTTTGTAGTTAATATTCAAACTTCACAGTTAAAATTTATCATTGTATTTTTAAATTATAAAATAATTTTAAGAATTTATTTATAGTTTTTTCCAACTTCCTTGTGGGATCAATATCTAGGACTCCATTGGAGCATTTTATTCCTTTAGCAAAACGTATACTTGCGTTGATTTTAAAAGGGATTTGACAGTTTGAAAAGAGTTTTAAGGATAAATTATTTTTATAAAGGTTAATTTAGTTTAAATTTATTACATATTTATTGTTCTATCTGTCATGTGTATTTTGTAATATTGAAAGATATTTTCAAAATTTACACACAAAATCTACCCGCATCAAGTTTTTGGCCCCGTTGCCGAGGAAGTAACAGAAAATATTAGTATGTTATTTAATTTTATTATAAAAATAAAAAAAGAGTGTTTGTAATTAATCTTTGAACATTTTCTTATTTAAGTGTGTTTACTTTTTTTTAACTACTTGTTTTGTTTGTTTATGCGTAGTGTAAGATCTGAAAATTTAGTACCTTACAATTCTAAATTAGAGAGAACTATTAGAAAAATTCAAAAATAACAAAAAGAAATAGATCATTTTAGAAAAATGGCTCTTGCAATTTGAATTTGAGTAATGCTGGAAATGAAAATGAATATCATCAGAGACCTTTAAGAGATTATGCTAATCTTATAGTAGATGAAATTCATTTGAGCATACAGAACCCTGTTGTAGCTGTTAATTCATTTGGGCTTAAACCTACTATTATCCAAATGGTATAACACTATCAGTTTAGAGGAACACCAATTGAAAATCCTAATTTACACCCTGAGTTTTGTGTCAGCGTTACTTTTCTAGAATTATGTGCTACATTTAAATATAATTGAGTGTCAAATGATGTTGTTAGGCTTAGACTGATGTTGTTAGGAAATGATGTTGTTAGGCTTAGACTTTTTCTTTTTTCACTAAGAGATAAAGCTAAGATGTGGTTAAATTCATTAGCACCTGGATCTATCAGAACATGGGGAGATTTGCCACAAATTTTTTTTTCAAAATATTTCTCGCCTCCAAAAATTGCTAAGCTTAGAAATGATATCACATCTTTCTGTCAGTTTTAAGGGGAATCAATTTATGAAGCCTTGGAAAGATTTAAAGATCTCCTTAGAAAGTGTCCACACCATGCATTGTCGGATTGTCTAATAATTCAAAATTATTATATAGATAGTTTAGATATCCTAGATTGATGACGCTGCTACTGGTGGAACATTAATGTCAAAACTATTCAATGAAGCCGATGAAGTATATTCAGAAGTATATTCATTAATTGAAGAGATGACTAATAACAATTTTCAATGGCCCTCTAAAAGGGTAAATCCAAAAAGAGTAGCTAGTATTCATGATTCTGATGCAATATCTATATTAGTTGTTGATCCCGATATTTTTTATATGTAAGGATTTATGAAGTTGACTCCACTACTTGAAGATTTTAATCCCCTGTAATGGCACCAAAAATATGATCCCAAACTTGATCCCAAGCAAAGTAAGATTTCAATTATATATATAGGGATTATACACAAGTATATGTATCGTTATCAAGTAATATAAGACTTTCAGATTAAGCCCCGAATATTGATCCCACAGAGATCGGGGTTAATTGTGTCATCTTTTAAGAGAACTTTTAGTTTAGAATAACACGCCCTAGCTTGGAAGGTTGATAAAAGAAGGTTGATAAAAAGGTTGATAAAAGTTTGGTTTTGATTATATCCTATAATTATCACTACAATACTACTTCTACTTCTAAACTAAAATACTTAGTGAAAATCGGAAAGTGGAGTTTAATATATTAAAATTACCCTTGTTCATGCAATGAAATTAGTGACATGTGTAAAAGTAAAATAAATAGTGAGAGAGATTAACACAAATAGGAGCAATTATATTCTTTACCCTTACTAAAGATTCTATAAAGAACATTAGTTAATCTAAAGTTTGAATAGTTCTAAAAATAGGCTAGGTAGGAAATATACTAGCTCTCATTCTAGAGTTCTCTCTTATCCCTTCACTTGGAGGCTAACATCTCGCATCAAAACCTAAAACAATAGACCAAATTAGGGGGCTTTAGCCTATCACTCTAAATTCCTCTAATTCTACACCCATTAAAGATTATTTCCCTATTTATTTGCACTCAGCCATATGGACTGCATTCTCATCCATACAATCTCGTGTGATTCTACCACAGTTGATTGAGACAATACCATCACTGCTCTTACATGTTCTTACAACAGATTTTAACTTGCAAGTTGATCAAGTTTACATGTGAATGAAGAAAAAAATTAAATCATCACAATATATTCTCACTCAACTCAATTATATATCTTAAACATGCATACTAACTCATTACAAGTGGAAAGAGTATGGAAAACTACTCAATACACATGGAAAAACAACAAGAACTTTTCATTGACCAAGACTTTGAAACCATACAAATAATGTACTAAACTCAAATTAAAATATAATGAAAATAGCTTTTATGAAAATTAAACAATACTTGTATAATAAAATCATACTCCTTACAATCCTCTCCAAGAACAAAGTGAAAAGAAAAGAATAAATCTCTCACGCTCTCTCTTTCTCTCTTTCTCTCTCATCTTTCTCTCTCACCTTGTCACCCCCCTTGGGGTTCACTCCCAAGCCTTCTTTTTCTTCTTCTTTAAGCCTTCTTCTCCTCTTCCAGTTACTTCAAGAGTCCAAGAGAATCATTTTAAAAATATTTCCAAGCTTTATTTATAATTTCCAAAAAGATTCATAAGTGTCTCTTAAAAAACGTCCATATTTATTGAATCTTCCAAAAGATACCTCAAGTGCCTCTTCAAAACACCTTATAACCACCAAAAATTCTTCTAGAAAGCCTATTTTATCATTTCCAATGAATTTATCAAGAGACACATGCAGCAACACTTCAAAAATTGTCCAAATTCGATGTATATTCTAGAAGACATGTTGAAAACCATTTTTGGCGATTAAGCACCGTTTTTGGGGGCTTAAGCGCCCTCTTATCTATCTGGGTGGTGCCTAATCACCATATTTTGGAACTTAAGCACCAGACACAGGAACTTATGTGTTCAATTTTTGTCCCCACGGCTCCAGTGTACCCCAGTTCGAACTGATTCACTCCATTTTGCTCCATTTTGGTCCATTTTTATTCCTTTTGCTCTAATCACTCAAAAATCTTCATTATCACAAGAAAAAAACTTTTAAAGTGCAATAAAATTATAAAATGTAACAAAAAATAGTATATTTTTGGGACGATTAGTTGCCCAAATAGTTGTTATATCGAAGAAGATAGATTAATATGAAATGAATTATTCTCAGATAACACCTGTGCTTGAGGAAACCTCATTGGGACAAATGATAAAATATAAATCTTCTTATGGACTTTAAATGAAATAAGCAATCATTCTAGTAAATTTTATGCTAATTATCATAATCCTGGTTAGAAGAATCATCCAAATAATTCTAATGCTGCAAATCTGTAATGGGAAAACAATATTGCGAACCCTTTGAGAAAATCCAACAATCAAGAGAATCAAGCTTATAAACCTTATTATCCCTCAGGTTTTATTAAGTTGTAGAGTAAGGAGAAAAATTTATCAATGAAAGATTTGATATTGCAAATAGGATGTCAACTACAAAGTCAAGGAGCTGCAATTAGGAACATGGAAAATCAATCGGAATGTATTGCTACCACACTTAGTAATAGACCTCAAGGAACATTATCTAATAATGTTGAAGTAAATCCTAAAGATCAAAACAAAGAGCAAATTAAAGATATTCAACTAAGAAGTGGAAAAGAATTAGAAAACATAGTTCAACAAGAGGTTGAAATTGAAAAAGTTGAGGTGAAGAATGAAAAATCTAGTGAAGATTTTCATTTTGAAGTAGAAAGTCCTATTAAATCAATGAAAATCTCTGTAGAAAGACCACAACATTCATTTCATCAAAGATTGAAGTGGAAAAACAAAGATAAAAAATTTTCAAAATTTTTGGAAATTTTTAAGAAATTAACGATAAACATTCCATTTATTGAAGCTTTGGAATAAATGTCAAGCAATGTAAAGTTCATGAAGGATATACTTAATAAGAAAAGGAAGTTTATAGATAATGAGACTGTTGCACTCTGTGAAGACTGTAGCGCTATAATTCTGGAAAAGCTTCCTGAAAAACTTAAAGATCCTGGAAGCTTTGCAATTCCTTATGCTTATGGAGAATGATTTTATGGAAAATATTTATGTGATTTATGAGCCAATATTAATCTTATTACATTATCAATTTTTAGAAGGTTGGGCTTAAGAGATATTTAACATACTACTGTAATTCTTCAGTTAGTTGATCATTCAATTACCTATCCTAAAAAAGTTATAGAAGATGTTTTAGTAAAGGTTGATAAATTTATCTTTCTCGTGTACTTTATTGTATTAGATATGGAGGAAGATAAAGAAGTTCCTATCATTCTAGGAAGAACATTCCTAGCCACTAGAAGAGCTTTGTTAGATGTGCAGAAAGAAGAACTAACTATGAGAGTTAGTGATCCAAAAGTTACATTTAATATTACAAAATCAATGAGATACCCTATAAAAGAGCAACGCTTCAAAATGGATATCAATGAATATTTAAAACATGAATATTTTAAGAAAACTTTTGAAAGAAAATTTGAAAAGGAATATATGGAATATCAAGACGAGGATAAAATTCAAGATGAATCTATGGAAGTGAGTAAAGAGGATTTAGATTATGTTCAGGAAAAAATTGAAATGTTAGATCCTACAGAAAGTAACAAGAATTCAATTTCATATATTGAGAAACCTCCTGAACTAGAACTGAAAACACTTCCTACACAATTGAAGTATGCATTATATGGAGATTTATCTACATTACCTGTTATAGTATGCTTAGAATTAATTGATAAGCAAGAACAACAATTCTTTGAAAACTTTGAAAATATATAAGAAAGCCTTTGGATGGACATTAACTGATATTAAAGGAATTAGTCTTTTAATTTGTATGCATAGAATTTTATTAAAAGATCAACATGAACCAATAGCTGATCCTCAAAGGAGATTGAATCCTATGATGAAATAAGTTGTGAAGAAAGAAATTTTAAAATGCTTAGATGCTGGAATAATATATCCTATTTCAGATAGTGCTTGGGTAAGTCCAATTCACTGTGTTCTAAAAAAAGGAGGTGTAATTGTAGTGACAAATGAGCATAACGAATTAATATCAACAAGACAATTAATATCAACAAGACAAGTCACTGGTTAAAGAATCTGCATAGATTATAGAAAATTAAATCCTGCCACTAGGAATGATCATTTTCCTTTACCTATCTTAGACCAGATGTTAGAGCTACCTGAGCACAAATATTTTTGTTTTCTAGATGGATATATCATCTATCATCAAATATTTATTGCCCTAGAGAATTAAGAGAAAACAACATTTACTAGTCTTTATAGAACATTTGCTTTTTGGCGAATGCCCTTTGGATTGTGTAATGCACCTACAACAATTCAAAGATGTTTGATGTCAATTTTCAGTGATTTGATTGAAAAATGTCTTGAAGTATTTATGGATAATTTTTTTGTATTTGGAACTCCATTCAAAATATGTTTAAATCATTTAGAGAAAGTTTTGGAAAGTTGTGAAAAGACTCATCTCGTATTGAACTGGGAAAAATTTCAATTCAATGTTATAGAAGGAATTGTGCTTAGACATATTTTAGAAAATGACATGGAAGTTGATCCTACAAAAATATAGGTTATATCAAACTTACCTCCACCTACTACAGTAAGAGGAGTTAGGAGCTTTTTAGGACATGTTGGATTTTACAGGAGATATATTAAAAAATTTTCAAAAATCACTAGACCTTTATGCCAACTTCTGGAAATAGATACAAAATTTGACTTTGATAAAGATTGCTTAAAGCCTTTGAATCTTTAAAGGAAAAATTGATCACTCCTCCTATAATTGTTCACCTGATAGAGAGAAATATTTTGAATTAATGTGGGATGCAAGTGATTATGTTATTGGAGCTACTTTAGGGCAGAAATATGATAAGATTTTTGAAGTCATATACTATGCTAGTAAGACTCTTAATGAGGCTTAGATTAATTACACCACCACTAAAAGAGAGTTATTAGTCATTGTGTATGCTTTTGATAAGTTTAGATCATATCTGATTGAAGCTAAATGTGTTGTGCATACTGCCCATTCAGTTATTAAGTATTTGTTGCAAAATAAGGATGTTAAACCAAGATTAATTAGATGGGTACTTCTGATGCAAGAGTTTGATTTTGTAATAGTTGATAGAAAAGGGACTAATAATCAAATTGCTGATCATTTATCTAGGCTAGAACATGAAAAAATACTTGATTTGGAAATATAAAATAATAAAACTTTTTTTGTTGAATAACTTTCTGTTGTAAAAGGAAGGGAAATACCTTGTTATGTTGATATTATAAATTATATTGTTAGTGGTATTTTACCATATGGATTGATAAAATTGCAGGAAAAAAAATTTATTCATGATGGAAAATCTTATTTTTGGGATGATCTTTATTTGTAAAAATAATGTAAAGATTTAGTAATGAGACGATGTGTGCCTACCAAATAAGTTCATGAAATTATTCAGAAATGTCATGATTCTGAATTTAGAGGGCATTTTGGAAATGATAGAACTATTCATAAAATTTTACAATCTGGAATGTATTGGCCTACTCTATTTAGATATGTTAACATGTATATAAAAACATGTGATCAGTGTGAGAGTGTAGGTATAATTTCAAAAAGAAATAAAATGTTTCTAATTTTTAAATTGGAAATTGAAATTTTTGATGCATGGTGATTAGATTTTATGGGACCATTTATACCTTCATTTGGAAAAGTATATATATTGATTACAGTGGATTATGAGTCAAAATGGATTGAAGCAATCGCCTTACCTTGATGTGATGCTCAGAGTGTTTAACGAGTGTAATCATTATCGATGGAGGATATCATTTTAACAATGCAACAATTGCAAAATTAGTGGGAAAATATATTATAAGGCATAAAATTGCAACTGCTTATCATCCCTAGACAATTGGTTCAGTAGAAGTATCTAATCGTGAAATTAAGAGAATTTTAGAAAACAGTATTAATCCTAATAAAATGGATTGGTCTGTTAGATTAGATACGACATTATGGACATACAGGATTGCTTATAAGACACCTATAGGAATGTCCCCATATAGATTAATTTTTTGGAAAATTTGTCACTTGCCATTTGAATTGGAGCATGAAGCTTATTGGGCTATAAAACTTATTGGGCGATAAAAGAATTCAATTTTAATTTGAAAGAAGCTAGTGAGAAAAGATTATTCCATTTGAATGAGCTTCAAGAAATCAGGAATGAATCTTACGATAATGCAAGGATTTATAAGAAAAAAATGACAGAATGGCATGATCAGAAGATAATAAAAAGAAAATTTGAACCTGAACATAAAGTTTTATTATACAATACAAGATTTAAATTATTTTTTAGAAAACTGAAGTCTACGTGGTAGGTGGAAAGGGCCATTCAAAGAGCCATTCAAAGATATAAAAGTCTATCCCTATGGAGTAGTTAATATTGAAGACCCCAAGACCGAAAAAATATTTAAAGTGAATGGGCACAAATTTAAACATTATTTTGATGGTCAAAGACTAGTCTCTAAAGAAATCGTAATATTGGGTCACCCAGAATGAGACTAGGATTGTCGAGCTGACGACATTAAATCAAGTGTTTTATGGGAGGCAACCCATATGAATCATTATTTAGTTTCTTTTTGAGTTTTTTGTGTTTGAAATATTTTATGTATATTTATGTTTAGGTATTTATGAAGTCTGTGTATTTGAGAAAAATATTTAGAAACATCTTTATTTGCCTAATTTTATGGAAAAATTGAGACGTTATTGGATCAAAATCAAAATAGTGCTATTTTTGAAATTGACGCATGATGCTCCAGATTGGCACATGATGCGCCAAATTCAAGAAAGCTGGCACATGATGAGCCAGATTTGGCGCATGATCCACCCCAACAACGAAAATGGTTTAAACATTTCAAATTGCAGGGTTTTTGCGGGTTTTAGCAGTTTCTTCTCCTTATAACTCCTAAAAACTGAATCCTAAGTCTATTTTAATGGGGGAAATGATAATAAAAGCCAATAGATTTCAAATCTAATGGTTTTTCACTACAAAAATACTGTGAGATTTGGAATTTTTAACAGAGAAAGTTTGTCAGTTTCGATGCCCAAAAATTACATGATCGAGTTTTGGTGAAGAAGAGGCTAATTACAGAAACGGGATTTGTGAATTGAGGATTCAACACGCCAAGTACTCAAGTAGAAGAGATTATTGCGCAGAGATGCTGGGAAGTTCTTTGCTAGACTACTGCCGTTGTAGTCATGCCTGTGGTGAAAGAGATTTATGCAAATCTTCATGGGATCAACCAAGGAACAGTCTATGTGCGAGGCAGGTTTGTGCAGTTCACTCCTTCAAAAATAAATGATATGTTTATGATTGAGAATGTGTCTATCTGTCATTATGCAAATTTTACCCCTATGAGAGACAATATGACTGAACTCTACCAGTACCTTACGGATGAAGATGCAAATTGAGAGGCCAGAGATGATGGGAATGTTAGTTTTTTGTCATCATTGTTAAATCGTACTTCTAAGGTATGACACTTCTTTATTGAATCAAAATTTCTGCCTACCATGAAGATTAGTAAGGTAACTAAGGAGATCGCTATTTGAAATTATTGTATTCAAGCTGTAAAACCTGTTGATGGTGGAGGCATAATTGTAAAATTGGTTTTGGGTTTGATTGTGAATGGATCTGCAAATGGACTTAGACATTCATCCATTATTTTCCTACTGTGCAGTAAATCGCAAGTACATTATGAATGTTAGGAAAAAGTGTTTCTTACTTGGAAACTGATGGATCCTGAAAGCTATTGTAGTTTTACTAGAATGGGAGATGAAAATGATATGAATGTGTTGAAGGATCAAGGATCTCAGAATTCATCACCTATTGAACCTTACTATAATTCAAATGCACTTTTGAAGAGAATTAAGAAGATAAAGATAGAGGTGTATAATCTTATGCATGTGATTGAGAATATTTCTGAAATACTAGATCATCTGGATTAAAGACTGAAGGAGCATTTTGAACATACTGGGCGTATTAAAGGCGGTTTGGTTTGTATGTTTAAGAAACATTCTTGGATTGGAGAGGATTCAAATGATGAGTTTCCATGTCTACCCTTCTGTAACCTGTATGTGCACTACCACTACCAATCGTGTGCACTACCAATCGATGGGAGATATTCAGGAGGACGAGAGTGAAGAAGATGTTTGAACTTAATTTATGCACGGAACATTTTGTTTAACACTTCTTGTGTTAGTTTGTTAAGTTAGATTGCCTTTCCTTTATATTTTTGTACTATTTATGTTTATGTTTTGTATTTTAATGTTTAGACTTCACTGTTAGGATGCTGGATTACTTTATAACACTGAATTTGATGTTTATTTTCTTGAAAACTGTTAGTTTGTATTAGCGAAAATTTTATATATAAATGTGAGTTTTATGTTGTTTGTAAATTTTTTTTGTGCTAGAATGATATTTTTGTATGCTTAGAAATATTCATTTGAGTTAAATAGAGGTTGACGTATGACGGTACGGAGCAGATTAACATAGAAAATAAAATCTGATGAATTTAAGCTTTGGCGCATGATGCGCCAATTTATAGAGCGCTGGCACATGATGCACCAGATTTGGCGCATCATGCGCTGAAGACCCAAACATGCCAGATCACCTAAAAAACTATGAAATTGCACAGACAAGCTCCATTTTCATTGCTTGGGTCGTCTCCTACCTCTAAACCTTGACCTTGGGCTTCTTATTAAGGATGGTAAAGAAGATTTTGGAGGCTAAAAATCATAGATTTCATCTTCTCTTGGTAAGAGCTTAACTTTAACTTAGAAATTTTTTATTTTCACCATAAATTTTTTCTACATTATGGAAGATCCGAAATTTGGGATTTTTTATGAAAAAGCTTGAAGAAAAGTCATAGTGAAAATTTTCTTACCAAATAATCTTGATTGAGGAGTTAGAGTTTTAATTTAGTAATTTGTTGGAATTTATTTGGATTTTCATAGAATTTCTAATGGCTCCCTGAGTTAAGAGAGGAAGGACATCCGAGAATTTTGATTAATGAAGATTCACTAACTTCAAGGCCCAACATAGTTACAATACACAAATGGAGACCAGTAGATTGATCCAAGAACGAGCTTTTAGAAACCCGAGTGGCGAGATCAAAAGGTTGATCCTTGCCAAAAATTGGGAAAGATTTTGTTACTTCACTGTAGTAGCAATTGTCCCCATGATTCAGGAGTTTTATTCCAAATTAAGGTTCAATGCTGATGACCACATACTGGTTAGAGGTAAACAAGTTAAATTTACTGTTGATCGGATCAGTACTTTTTATTGACTAAGAAATGTATTTTTTGATGAATATGCTGCATTTGTGATGAATTATTCATCACTGGATGAACTGCTTGCATTTTTGACTGATGGTGACTGATGGAGCTTGCATTTTTGACTGATGGAAGATGAGAGTGGAAGATTAAGAATAACAAGATAGTTAACTTCCCTGCTTTCATGTTGAATAGCTAGTCAAAGGTATGGCATCACTTTATTTCTGCTAAATTATGGCCAATGAATCATTTTGTCAATGTTAGGAAAGATAGAGCTGTGTTGAAATATTGCATTCAGAACATGAAAGCAATAGATCTTGGTTAACTTATAGTTCATCATGCTTGAAGTATAGCTGGTAGCTCTACAGCTAGTGGTTTGGGATACCCTGCTTTGATTTTCACTATCTGTGAACAATCAGGCGTAGAATCCCATAGACATGAAGAAAGATTACAATAACAAAATCCTATTTAGAGGCATATGATTCAAAGAGTTGAATCATTTATTGAATTTAGAGGGAGAAGAAGGGAATTGAATTTAGAGGGAGAAGAAGGGATAAACCCTCTACATCAGCTGCAAGGGCTTCTATTTCTCGCCCTGCATCATTAGAAAACATTATGGACCAACTCATTATTTAAAAAATAGACACAATTAACATTAAGAGTCAACTAGGAGAGACAGAGCAAGAAATGTTTGTAATGATGAATATCAACATAGGAAATTTCAGCATGATATTGATTTTGAAAATTCTATGGTGAGACATCTTAGGGGAGAGCCCAATGTTGAATTTCCTCCTTGTCCCAGTTTCACTCCATATACTCCTATTCAAGATGAAGATGAGGAAGAAGAAGAAGATGATGATGTTGTTGTTGAGGAAGGAGATGAAGATTGATAGTCTTATGAGTCTAGTGTAGTTTGTTTGTTATTTGTGATTGACATGTGTTGTATTTTCATTTGATTACTGTTGCAGTAAAAATTTTCATGTTGTATTGTGGACGTAATTGTAAAGTAACTGTAAACTTTTACTTTTCCTACATTTTTAGTATTTTCAGTTTTATTTTTCAGTTTTTGTATTTCTGATTTTAATTCACAGCAAATTAATTAGAATATATTATGTTTCATTTAATGCTGTAAAGCCTCTATGTTTTTAAAGTTAGTACCTGCAGTATACCAAAGCCTACTTTCATAATAAAAAAACCTCTGCAAGTCAATTTTTATTTTCATGCATTTACTATTTTCTTTCACCTACTAAATTTGGCACTAAAACATTTTTAAATTACTTAAAAACTAAAGTTTGGGGCAAAGAAATTTTTTTTTAAAAGAAATAAACTAAATTTTATTTTTACTAAATTAACTATATTTTTAGAAATAATTTAACATGACTTGAGGATATTAAGATTTAACTTTAAATGACTATACTTATGTTTATAAATATTATGGTAAATTTAAGTAAAAAGTTTTTATTAATGAAGGTCAATTCTAAAGTTAAAGATATTTGGTATGATATGATAAGACTATGCTTTTCTATTTAAGGTAATGGAAGATGTATTTTTTAAGTATTAAGAATTTTAGAGTTTCATGTAAGAAGAAAATAATGAGACTTTAAGAAAAATTAGAAACTAATATGAATTTATAAAGTGAAGAAAGGTATTGAGTTTTGACTTTAAGAAGAGGATAGTGAAGTTCAAAACTATTAAAGGCTATCCAAATATCTTATTCCTCACTTAAAAGAAAAAAAAGGAAAATAAAAGAAAGGATTGAAAAGGTCTTGAAAGAAAAAGAAAAGAAAAGAAAAGAAAAATAAGTGAGGAGAAGCTTGAGGAGATACCTAATAAAAAATTGGTTTCACTTGAATCAACTTATGTAAGAAGCTTTATTACATTTTCTAAACTTGTATTGGAGTAATAGCAGCATTCCTAGTAATGTCCTCATGAAGTGCTTTTTCATATGAATATTCTAAATGTCCTTAAATGACAAATTGCATTTTTTCTTAAAATGAATAGAGATTCAGAAACCTTTAACCTGATTACTAAGTATTCCTAGACTTAGAATTTGAATCTAAGTTATTAAAAGTTTTTCTTAAATTTTTCTATTCTATTAATTAAACTAAAGTATAGAAGTTGTAAGTAAATCGCTATCCTAAGTCATAAGCTCTTATGTAATAAAAGTGTCACTTGAGGACAACATTTAAGTTTGGGGGATTTTGATACACAAAAATAATATACTATTTTAAGTACATATTTTATGCTTATTTTTGGTGATATTGCACTTAAAGAAGGTTTTTTCATATTTTTGTTGCAGGTAAATCATTTTTATATTTTAGGTGTTTGGAGCTAAAATGGCAAAAAGGACTAAATTTGAATCCAAAACAACAAATTTTAGAATTCTGGCGCATGAAGCGCCAGATTGTCACATGACGCGCCGTTTGACAGAGGATTGACGCATGATACGCTAGATATGACTTTTTACGGATTAAGGCAGTTCGAGATGAATTTTGCAAATTTTCTAATAAACACTTGTTCTACAGACCTATTGGAGTAATTCAATGCATTTAGATACTTTGCAAGCTTCTTTTATGAAGGGATATGTCTCTTGGATCCAAGGACTCATCTTTTGAATTCTAAAGATTTAACTTTTGGAGGGAATTTTGGAGGGAATTTTGATTTCCTTTTGAAAAGAGGTAGCTCAAAATAAAAGAGGAAGATTTTAAGGAGTTTAAGGGGGATGAAAGGGACAAGAAAGTGGGGGTGGCATAGATTTTCTTCAAGGGTTGTAAGAGGAGAGGGAAGGTGAGAGATTTCTTCTTCATTACACTTCTATAAGAGAATTGAGTGTGCTTGTAAAGAGAGAAAGACTTGGAGAGAACTTTCAGGGATTTACTTAGGAAGAATTATATATATATATATATTAAATCTGTGTTTTTTTATATCCTTCTCATAAATTCTGAGTAGTCTTCTTTATCTTTCTCCCTACTTTGAGATGTGTTTTTTGTGAAGAATTGATTTTGCCTTCTACGGTTTTAAATGTTAAAAGTTTGGGATGATTTAAACTCCAATCTACATTTAACTTTTGATCTGGCCAATTGAAATATTAAAAATATGTTAAGAAACATATGTTCTGAAATAGGCTATGATTTCTACAACAGGAGGATCTACAACAGGATTTCTACAACAGGAGGAGAATCACATTTGATTTCATGGGAGAGCATGTCATCCATGGAATTGAGTGCAAATAAATAGGGAAATATACTTTATTGGATGTAGAATTGGAGGTTTTAAGGTGAAAGATTATAATCCTCAATTTGGTACAGTCAATTGTAAAATAATGTGAGATTGTTAGCCTTCATGGGAGGAAGTAGGGGGTGCTCTGGATTTGTAGGTATCCTCCCAGTCTAACCACGAAATTAGGGACCAAATTCTGGATTAGTCACTATTATTTATAACTCTTCGAAGAGGGTAAAGAATAGGATTGCTCCTATT
The DNA here is from genome assembly GCF_001263595.1 of Phalaenopsis equestris. Lineage (NCBI taxonomy): Eukaryota > Viridiplantae > Streptophyta > Magnoliopsida > Asparagales > Orchidaceae > Phalaenopsis > Phalaenopsis equestris. The sequence continues at coordinate 254,109 of NW_018229929.1, read as the reverse complement.
TGGCACAAAACATTTTTTATATATATTTTCAAATGATTTTAATTTCTTTACAATCCATATACTCATTATAAATGGAAAGGATGCTTTCTTAAATTTGAATCTTCCATCAACAAAAACTTTGATTCGTTTTCATAATTTTACTTTTAAAAGTTTAGTTTATAGTTAGATAACTTTGTCTTTCAACTGCATTTTATATAGCATTCACTTTAGTAGTTAGTATTTTTAAATTACAAAATAATTTTAAGAATGTACTTATAGGTTTTTCCAACTTCCTTATGGGATCGATATTTCAGACTTGATTAGAGCCCTTTATCACTTGAGTGATACAAAATTTTGTGTTGATTTTAAAGGGGATTTGGAAGTTTAAAAAGAGTTTTGAAGATAAAATATTTTCATAAAAGGTATTTTTTTTAGATTATATTGCATATTTTTTGCTGTGTATTATGAAATATTGATAGACATTTGCAAGATTTACCCACTAAATCTACCCGCATTACCCCTCTCGGTGCTAACAAAGAACTTGGCTAACCATATGTTTGTTCCAGCTTATCTAGTAGTGATGAGTGCATCCTGGTCTCTCACTTTAAGATCACCTACTATGCCCTCTCTATAAGACCTACTAAGGACCCTTAGATCCAAACTCAAAATTGAATTAATTCTACTCCCATCAAAACTACTCTATCACCCTAGAAATATTAATTCTACGTCCACCAAAGCCCATCTCCCTATCTTTTGCACTTCCCCTCAGATGATCGAGATGGCTCTTTCCAAAGTTAAGTGTGGTACTCACTAGTTAAGTGAAATCATAGCCCTCCTAGGTCATTAGGTTTTGCAACAGATTTTAACATCACAAATGATCAATGTGCAAAGTTAATGAAAAATTAGTTAAAAAACCATCACATATTTTAAAATAAAAAGAGATCTGACTCGACCTGCAATTATGCAGATATTTATATTCCTTAATATGTCAAAAATTTTTCCTAACCCGTAATTACACAAATATTTATATTTTTAATATGCCAAAAACTTGACCCAAATTATATTTAGTGGCTAGTCAGAACAAATATAATATGATAAAACTTAAAGAAATAGTTTTCTCACTAGCGATACTACGCAAGTATATGTATCTTTTCAAGTAAAAATAGATTTTCTATAAAAACCTTAGTATCAAACCCTGGTGAAATATAAATGACAAGAAATAAAATTCAGGAATTTTAACTTTAAGAGAACTTTATTAAGACTGTAGTAAATATTTAAAGTAGTAATGCTAAAATTAAGTTTACTAATTTCTACAAATGCAAGAAAAGCTAAATGTTGTAATAGGAGCATACCTATTCTTTTCTTCTTTTGATGTGTAAAGAACATTGACTAATCTAAAGTTGGTGCCATCATGGTAGTGTTGAGTAGGTTCTAGTCGCTCACTCCTAGATTACCCACGGTGCCCTCTCTATATGACTTGCTAGTGACCCTTAGTTACAATCTCTAGACCAAATTGATAAAAAGATTCTAGCCCATCACTCTAGAAAAATCAATTCTACGCCCATCAAATCTTACCTCCTTATCTATTTGAACTCCCCCTTAGACGGTCTCCACAGCTATTTCCAATGTAAAATGTGATACTTTCAAGTCAAAAAATCTTAGCCCTTTTGTGTCTATAAGTTTCCTCGACAAATTTTAACAAAATAAGTGGCCAACTTGTAAAGTAAATCAAGGACCGGTAAAAATATCATCACAACTTTTAGGAATAAACAAATTTCCAAATAAAATCAAAATCACTTACTTGATTACTTCATATTGCAAGGTGAAAGAGAGAAAACTACTCAAAACTCATGGGGATAAAAAAATAAAACATACAAATGATGTGAGATATTTGTAAATAAATTTGTCATAGTTTGCTTCTTTCATGTCATGGATTGTTATTTAAAACTTTATACAAGGATGCACTTTAAAGAAGGGTATTTTTGATATTTTTTTTTGCAGGTATGATGAATTATAGTCATTGGAGCAAAAAGATGCAAAAACGGTGCAATTTGGAGCAAAAACGAGCAAGAAATGATATTTTGCCCTGTCACCTTTCGATAAGTCTTTGGATGCTTAATCTCTTTTACACTTCTTACATATTTTTGAATGAGATTACACTTTAAAGGAAGGTTGTTTTCATGCTTATTTTTTAGGGCTATCTGTTAGGAACGCAACACAACTGAAATGGGGCGAAACGTAGCCAAAAGGAGCGAAACGGTGGAGCTGCGCAGTCAGCACGCCCATGGCGCCAAAACGGCACCGACGGTCAGATTTACCCGAGAAGACCAAAAAATAATAGAAAAGCTCACCAACAATGCCCTCGAGCCCGCCGACAGCACCTGGGACGACTATGGACTGACTTTTAGCGGTTATGGGTTGAAATTCATTGTATTTGGATTTTGACGCTTTTTGGAAGGGTGCTTGTGGCAACTCCTCAAAATTTGTCCCTACACTTTAAAAGAACAAATTTAAGTTAAAAAAGAGGGTTGGGATTTTTGTGAGGGGAATGTTAGTAAAAGTGTGGAGAAAGTTTAGGTTTCTTAGAATAGGAGTAGGAATGTAGATTTCTACCCTTTTGGAGAGATTGGATAGGAGATTTTTAGAGAATTTGTAAGGAGATGTTCTAACGTTGCATAGATCGGCGGGAGACTTTATGGGAGATATATTCTTCTTTCTTTCAAAGGGAAAAAGCTAAGTATTGTGTTCTTCATTATCTTATGGTTTTGTAAAAACTTATCTAGTGGATTTTCTTTGATGAAATGAAGTTTTCCGTTGTGTTTTCTTCATGCTTTGTGATGTATTTCTCTTACTCTCTCTTCTTGTTTGGAAATAATGACATGAGAAGATTAT